>NC_047046.1:10158782-10388782 GCF_011762595.2 Tursiops truncatus
TACTGCCCATGTTCCCCCCCAAATCCAAAATGGCACAGTATGATTGGATAATGGAGCAGAGTATTCAAAACTGAATCTTTGTATTTAAAATCCTGGACATACTGCGGCTGCATATGTAGTAGCCCTTTGTTCAGTCACTCAATAGACCTTGACTGAGCACCTAATAAAAATCAAGCCCAGAAGCGCGCTGTCTCTTGTGGGAGCTGGAGCAGTCAGAGGTCAGTTCATTTCATCCTGGGTATTGGGAGAGAATTCTGGGCTACTTACTCCTTAAGAGGAAGGGATGGGACCACAAATGGGGTTGACTCCCCACCTCACTGGTGTCAGGGGTGGAAGCAACACCAGAAAAGCAGTGCTGTCGCGTCAGGCAAACCAGGGTTTGAATCCCACTCTCACCAGTGACCAGCTGGGTGACCCACATTCCCTCAGGTCCCTTTAGCACCGACACACCGGTGTCTGACACAGGGTAAACACTCCATAAATGACCCTTACTGTTGCTGGGTTGGCAAAGGAATTTGAGGACAGAAACAAACTGGAGAATTCTGCCCCAAGGCCCCTTTGTTGGCAGCATCAGTTTTAGGGGAGGCAGGAAGCTCGTAAGTATCTGGATCAGGACACTCTGCCCCCAAAAGGGTAGCAGACAGAGCTCCTCAAATCACCTGCACCCTTAAGCCCTGCCAGAGAAAGTTTCCCCAAATGCAGGAACCTAAAACCTTCCATGGTGGCTATAGACTTGGCAACTTCACTTTTCCAAACAAGGGCAAAACCGGCTCTTCAACTTCAATGCCTGGGGGTGAAGTCCGACACGTTTAATACCTTTCTAGGTGATGAAATGGATTGTTTTTCTCAAGACAAAAGAAAAAGAAAATCGAGATTCACCATGGGGTAGGGAAGAGGTGGGCAAGTTTTGATGATACAATAGAATATTTGAAATCCTGGCAAACTAGGGGAAAGGTCACCAACCATCTGTCCACTGACCAGACTGGAGCTACCTGGCAGTTTGGGGATCCTGATCTATTATCTCTACAGACTGTAAGTTCCCCGAGGGGAGAACCACGCCTTTGAAAACTTCTTTTCCCCATAGGACCTTGAAAATAGTTAGAAACTTTATGCAGAGACAGGCAGGTTCCTGTTAATACCAACAGCCAACGTCTACTGAGTACTTGCTCATTCCAGGAACCATGCTAAGGGCTTAATCTCCGTAAACGTTCAAAACAAACAATAAAAAAACCCAGATGGTGCATGCTATTATTACCATTTACTATAATTACCATTTTATAGACGATAACACTGAGGCTCAAAGAGGCTGGATAAGTAAGCCCAACGTCACAGACGGGCTCTTCAGCTTCAATGTCAATGGGCGAACAGTTCAGTGAAAGAATGAAGATTTCCCCTCCTCAGCATGCAGAGGGTTAACTTAGAACCTCAGGCTGTCAGCACTTCTCTGATCTTGGCACTAATTATGTACAGAAATCATCTTGCCTCTGCCTTCTAATGAAAACGACGGTACAGAAATGGAATTGATCATGATATGTACTCTGAGTGTTGTTTTCTTCTTTAAAAGACTACCTCAATTTCCCCCACTTTTCATTTTCCCCTCTCCTTACCAGATAATCAAATATAAAAGTTATATTAACCTACCAACCACTTCAATTAAAATGCTCATCCAAAATTTGAAAACCATTAAAAAACCCATTATCTCAGTTTTAACGTTCTCTGATTCCGTGTCTATTTTCTGCCACAGCGCAAACGGCAGGTAACATTATCACAGTAGGTGCCTTCTAGAAAGCAACGTCTCATTCTTTGCCAGTCGGTCCCGAGGCTGCTCGCCCGGCACGGGCCTTATTAAAAACCCACACGCCCTGGTGTACTTCAGTCATGTCCAAATGCATTGAAATAATTGATTGTTTTAATGAGTTCTCCATCTGTCTCATTTTCTTCTGTCTTTCTCTACTCAGGAGTGGGTTTCAGAGAGAGGAAAGGACAGATCCACTCTTGGGAGGTTATAGACTGAAAGATGGGAGGGTCTCTGGCTTGGATCTGTTGCCTGGGGGGTTCTGCGTTCCCGTGACGAAATTAGAAATGGTTTTCCCTGGGACTTCCCTGGTAGTCCAGTGAAGAATCCGCCTTCCAATGCAGGGGGCGCACGTTCAACCCCTGGTCGGGGAACTAAGATCTCACATGCCAGGGGGCAACTAAGCCCGTGTGCCATAACTACTGAGCCTGCGTGCCACAACTGGAGAGCCCATGTGCTGCAACTACTGAGCCTGTGCACTCTGGAGCCCACACCACAACAAAAGAGCCCATGTGCCGCAACTAAGACCCGATGCAGCCAAAAATAAATAAATATTTGAAAAATCTAACTGTCCAATGACAAAGAATTATATCAACTAATGGCATATCCTAAGAATGCAGTAATATTCTGAAGTCATTTAAAAGTATATTAGAGAAGAATATATATTGAATGAGGAAAAATGATACCATATTGTTAAAGAAACCAAATAGAATACCAAATGGTATGATCCAAGTTTTATGGGAAAAAAGTATATGGCTACGACTTCATGAAAAAAAAAAAAGACTGGAAGATTATATGGTCCTCTGAGAAAATGAGAATCGGTCATTTTTATACTTGCTGAGCTTCTTCTGTTCCAAATTTGTTCTCCAGTGATAGTGCATTAATTTTTCTGTTCAGAAAACAAAAGTTGTTTCCAAAAGGAATACCTGTGAATTATAGCAGGAAATGGAGTGGGAATATCTGGGAATTAAAGCAGGTTTAAGACCTTTACTCTCAGCCCTGGGTTCCTATTACTACCCTGTAGTAGTAAGAGTTGATGCATTACTATATATGATATATATATAGTAATATATAATTAACCAGAATGACTACCACCTCTCACCATTCCCTGGCCTTTTATCCAGACCTATATAAGGTGCTCTGGCTCAATTTTTCCCAGATCTGACAAGCCACATAAGAAAAAGCACTGTAATTGTTTAGTTAACAAATGATGGAACTCCGACAGAAACCAGGAATTAGTTCAATAATTGGACAACCTTTAGCTGTAGGCGAGGATGGAGTAGTGGGAATGGGAATATCCTCCTGCCTGAAACAACCAAAAAATTGGTGTAATATATGCTACAATGATTTTCAAACTACCGGCACTCAGGAAACAAAGGACAGTGATCCCTGAGGGGCAAGAAACAAAAAGTCAGCCCTAGGTTTGCATTCCTCCATGAAAGGATTTCCAGGGTGCAGCATAGGGAGGGGGCCTGGTGGACTCCCTGAAATGAGAAGACATTGCTGAGAGTCTGGGGAACCCGTGGTGGCTAGAGTTCCCAAGTCAGAATCTGCAGAAGGGTGCTATTCAGAGAGAACTTCAGAAACCGTGGAGTTCTAATCAGCCCATGCATGTGAGCAAACGACCCAAGGCTGGGGAACCTTCTGCAAGGAGTAGAGATGACGGTGCTGGGTGTCTGGACCAACATATTAGTACAAAGGTGGAGAAACGGTTCTAGACGAAAACAGAAGAGAACACTTTTGTGACCCTGCTTTAAGCAAAAATTTCTTAGATATGACACCAGAAGTACAATCTATATAAAGACAAATCAGACTTCATCAAAATTAAGATCTTCTGCTCTTAGTTAAAGCAGCCCCAACAGACTAAATACCACGGACTGGGTGGCTTATAAAACGCAGAAACTTCTTACAGTTCTAGAGGCTGAGCCGTACGAGATCAAGACGCCAACAGATTTGCTGTCTGTTGAGGACAAGCTTTCTGGTTCATAGCCCACAACTTCTCGCTGTATTCTCACAGAACGGAAGGGACGGGGAGCTCTATGGGGTCTCTTTTTAAGGGCACTGATTCCACTTATGAGGGCTCTGCCCTCATGACCCAATTACTGCTAAAGGCCCCACCTCCAAATACCATCACTCTGGGAGTTAGAGTTTCAACATATGAACTTTGGGGTTGGGGAGGAAAACACCCAGTCCGTTACATGTTCTTCAAAGGCACTTTTTTTCTCTCTCATTTTATTACAATGAAGTTTAACAGAACAGAAAAGTCACATGACCTTGGTGGGTCCAAAAGGCACTTTTAAGAGAATGAAAAGAGATGCCACACATATCTGGAGAAAACTGTAATTCGAAAAGATACATGCACCCCGATGTTCATTGCAGCACTATTCTCAATAACTAAGACATGGAAACAACATATATATAATAGAATACTACTTAGCCATAAAAAAGAATGAAATAATGCCATTTGCGGCAACATGGATGGACCTAGAGATCATCATACTAAGTGAAGTAAGTCAGACAGAGAAGACAAATATCACAATATCACATGTGGAATCTAAAATATGACACAAATGAGTCTCTCATTTGTGTTATCTACAAAACAGAAAGACTCACAGACATAGAGAACAGACTTGTGGTTGCCAAGGGGGCAGGTGCGGGGGAGAGGGAGTTTGCGATTAGCCAATGCAAACTATTATACAGAGAATGGATAAAGCAACAAGGTCCTGCTGTATAGCACAGGGAATTATAGTCAACATCCTGTGATAAACCATAATGGAAAAGAATATGAAAAAGAATGTATTTATATGTGTAACTGAATCACTTTGCTGTACAGTAGAAATTAACACAACATTGTAAATCAACTCTACTGCAATGAAATACAATAAAAAAATAGAGGTGCCACTAATAGACCGGAAGACATTATTTCCAAGTCATGTATTTAATAAAGGATTTGTATTCAGAATATATAAAAACTCTCAAAACTCTACAGTAAGGGAAAAAATCCAATTTAAAAATGGGCGAACTGTTTGAATAGACAATTCACCAAAGAACCTATAGAGGTGGCAAATCAGCACATCAAAAAAAGCTCGGCTTATTGAGTCATTACTCATTAGAAAAATGCAAACTAAAAAAACAATAGGATACCACCGAACACCTATCAGAATGGCTAAAATTCAAAGGGCAGACCTTGACACGTGTTGGCAAAGACTGGAGAAACTGCAACTCCTAAATGCTGCTGTTGGGAATGTAATATTGACAAACTGACTTCCAAAATACTCGTACTTTTCTTAAAAAGTAAATTATACCTATGATATGATTCAGCTATTACACACCTAGCTATTTATCTAAGAGAAATGAAAGCTCATTTCCATGTAAAGATTTGCACCCAATGCTCATAACAGCCTTATTTGTAATAGACCCAAACTGGAAACAACCCAGATGTCCATTGACAGGTGAATGGGTAAACAAACTGGTATATACATATGGTGAAACACTACTCAATAGAAAGGAATGAACTGCTCATGCACCTAATGGAGATGAATCTCAAAATAACTGCCGAGTAGAACCAGGGACACAAGAATTGTATAAAAATCTAGAAAAAGAAAACTTAGAAAGCAAGTCAGTGATTGCCCAAGGCATGAGGTGGGAGGGAAAGATTAAGTGAGACAGGAAGAAACTTGGGGGGTGATGGGTATGTTCTTGACTACGGGAATGATTTCACTGGTATAAATATATCAAAGCATCAACTTGTACTCTTTAAATATGTGCTGTCTGTTGCATATCATACCTCAGTAAAGCTGTTAAGAAAAGTGAATACACAGATTTTTAAAAATTGAACTGTCAAGAAAATAATTCTGGCTCCAAGCATGTCTGAAAAAAAAAAACTTAAATGGTATCTTCTTTGGGCAACTTGTCTCTCCCAGAGAGAGGCCTGCCTCACTTGGTCAACAGGGTTGCCATGACTCCTGGACTCCATCCTTCTATATTCAGATCCAGAGCCAAGAAAGCATCACCTCTTCCCTAGAGGTCCTCACAAAACTCTGAAGTGTACTCTAACTGGACCAGCCCAGTTCACGTGCCCATGAATGCATGTGGGCAACCAATCACTAGAGCCAGTGAACCATGATGCTCTGATTGTCCCAGGCCTGAGTCACGAGCAGTGAGAGCAGGAAAGGATCCCATTTCTTAAAACAATTCAGGGTTGCAGTCACAAGAAGCGTAGTGGATATTGTGGTGACCGCAAGAACGCGCCTCTTGGATCTCTGTGTGCAGGTAGCATGATGAGTCGAGGGCCTCAACTGCCATGCTCTGAAATCCATCACCGTGTTTGTGCAGAGGCCACACTTCCCTCGGGCTGCTCCCAGCCAGCAGGTGAGTGCAGAAGGAATCCCAAGGCAGAGCCTTTCCTGGGAGACACAAGGCTCTCCTGACAAGTCATGATGGCTCAAGGACTCCCTAGTGGTCTTGCTGAATGGCTTATGCATTACGTCTAACACGCATCCATTCGCCCTTCTTTCCTCCTCTCTACCCTTCACCTGTGCCAGCTCCCTCTCCACCCTCCTCAAAAGCATTTCCCCTAATAAATCTCTTGCACGTTTAACCCCATTTTAGCATCTGTTTCTTGTAAGACCCCAATTAACACAGATACCAGGAAGACACCTAACACATCTCTACCTTTAGTCAAAAGTTCCAGGGTTTGCCAAATCAGTTCTTATCCTGTATCTTATTTGACTTGCAGCCTTGGTTGGAGAAACTGCTAGGAACACAAAAGCCTTGAAGTGGACATAATAGGACTGACTTATGGGTGGTGACCCTGCCATCCATTGCAAGCACTCAGTGATTCACAAAGCACTTTAAGATACAAAACTTGATCTGATCTTCACAAAAGAGCAGTGAGGTGGGTGGAGCTATTTGATATTAGTCGTAAGGAGGTTGATAGGGAGGTCAAAGTGAATTGTTAAAAGTCCCATAGATCCAAGTCCCTGCTGTGCTGAAGAATCTTCAGTGGGGGCTTCCCTGGTGGCGCAGTGGTTGAGAGTCCGCCTGCCGATGCAGGGGACGCGGGTTCGTGTCCCAGTCCGGGAGGATCCCACATGCTGCGGAGCGGCTGGGCCCGTGAGCCATGGCCGCTGAGCCTGCGCATCCGGAACCTGTGCTCCGCAACGGGAGAGGCCACAACAGTGAGAGGTCCGCGTACCGCAAAAAAAACAACAACAGAAAAGAATCTTCAGTGGTTCCTCATTGCCTTCAAGATAAAGACCAAGGTAGTCATGTGACGCACAAGGGCCCTGTGACCTGGCGCTAGAGCCACGTTCAAGGCTCCAATAAAGCCACAGGCTATTTGGCCTCTTGGCCTCTGCATATTCTGTTCCTTCTCCTTCAAACACTTTCCATACCCTCCTCTGGTATCAACTACGCACCCATACTACTACTACTCTCTTCCTATTGAAAATCTGCTCTTAAAGACTGGGTCATGTATTCCTTTGAGGCCCCAGATCCCTGTTCTTACCCATTTCATAGTGTAATAGGTAAGAACCTTTGTATTCTTTTTTTTTTTTTGCGGTACGTGGGCCTCAAGAGGGCAAGAGAACAGCCGTCTTGAGTGGCCTGACCTCACACTTCACCTCCACACACCCTGCACGACCCGTACAGTCTAGGTCCACCTCTCTTCCACGGCTGCCCTGAGGTCAGGTAGATAGAGGTGCACTGCAACCGAACATCACACATGCGATAACAAGTAACAGCAGCTAACGAGCATCAGGAGTAAAGGTACCGGGACTTCCCTGGTGGCGCAGTGGTTAAGACCCACCTGCCAATGCAGGGGACACGGGTTCGAGCCCTGGTCTGGGAAGATCCCACATGCCGCGGAGCAATTAAGCCCGTGCGCCACAACTACTGAGCCTGCGCTCTAGGGCCCGCGAGCCACAACTACTGAGCCCACATGCCACAACTACTGAAGCCCACGCGCCTAAAGCCTGAGAGCCGCAACTACTGAAGCCTGTGCACCTAAAGCCCGTGCTCCTCAACAAGAGAAGCCACCGCAGTGAGAAGCACGTGCACTGCAAGGAAGCATAGCCCCCGCTCGCCGCAACTGGAGAAAGCCCGTGCGCAGCCATGAAGACCCAGCGCAAAAATAAATTTATTTTTTTAAAAAAAGAGTAAACATACCTAGCGTGCTAAAGAGTAAAATTCGCCTAGAGGTGGGTGAACTTTGGAGCCAGGTGTTATCGGGTCAATTTTTCACGCACATCCAGAGGATAACGACAGCATCTCGCTGCAGACACAGCAAATCAGATTCATTTCATAGTGAGGCCACCACTGCCCCCCCCCCCGCCCCCGTCTGAGAGCAGACTCCCTCCACTCAGACTCGGAGGAAATGTAACATGTTTAACAGGCACGATACAGGGGAGGTCATGACCGTTAGGCAGAATACAGCAGTAACAGCGCTCTGAGATCACACCGCCCCCGCCTGCGATTTCTGTACTGGCCTGCAGTGTCGTGTCACCTGTCCACTGGCAGTCCCCAGAGCTGGTGCCGAATACTGGAGGGGAGGCATAATGGTGCCTTTCCCCAGTAGGGGCCGGATTAATTACCTAAGTAGTCTTAGGTGGGGCCAGGTAGACAACAGGTGAGATCTGTAAGTCCCTTTCTAAGCTTATTCCCCACCAGGCAGCAAACCCAAACCAGCAGGGTCTTACCTGCCAGTCCTACGCCATTTATAATGTGTCCCTCTGCGGGTAGGTCCTGTAGGCAAAAGTGGGTTGTCCTGACAGTTGGCAACCGTTGGGTCCCTTGGTGGTCAAGAGCTGAACTCAGATTGTGTTGACTAGTTGCCTCTGGGTTAATATGGCATAAACACTGGGACGATGCTCCTGAGATGTTCAGTCACAGTTCATAGGGCTTGAGTCAGCCTCCTGGCCCACATGTTGAGAGCACGGGTTTCCTGCCTCAGACGTTAAGTACTCCGTTTATCTTTTCCGTAAGCCCGGCAGCGGTGAGGTTGTAAGGCTGGTGGAGATGCCAGTGGATGTCATTTTTATCAGCTCACTCCTGGACTTCATGGTCCTTGGTCGATGTTGACGTCCATGGGGGTCCTTATTTTGTGCACAGCTGCTCTAGACGGCCCCCCCAGTAGTGGTCTTTCTGTGGTGCTTGATGACTCGGGTTGGCCTTTTGTAACGTCTCCCACCTGTTGTAACGCACTGTGGACGGCATGGAGCTGTGGTCCCATCCCGTTATACTGCTGCTCTGTGCCCTTCCACAGCCGGACCAGAAGCCCAAGGGTTCTCTTGTTATTTGGCCATTACCATGTTTTGGATAACTGGCCACTTCCAATTCACAAGCCTTTCCCTGAGTTAATATCCCTAAAGCCTGTGTCTCTCACAGTGTAGTGGTGGTGGGTCAGGGGTAAGCTTGTCTTCCCGGACCAGAAAATATGCAAGTACGTAATAGGTGATCCAGGTCCTTGCGTCCTGTCAGTGTTCACCAGCCATCCCCGGGCAGTCAGATGAGCCACGAGCGTGGGGCTGCTCCTTTTAAACTAGAAGGAGACTCCAAGGTGAACAGGATACCCTCAATATAATGGAAGAAAAAGACACTTCCCATGGTGGTCAGCTGCCACAAGGCTCCATGCACGTGCTAGCGGACGGCCACCTTGGGGTCACCCTGCAACTTTCCATTCCCCATCCTTATTTCCTGACCTCTTGGGTGTTCACGGGGGTTTCCTTGGCCTCCTGGCTGGCCAACTATTGGACTGCACCCCGCAGGCCTGCAAGCCCAGCTTCGAGACCGCAGAGAGAGCCTGGAGACAGCGACAGAGACATCAATACTTAATGACAGGGGATCTTACGCATCCGAAACGAAGGGTCCAGGAACGACATCCCCTCCATGTACAGCAGACAGCAAGCAGGATGTGGGAACAACGTTTGCTAGGCGGGGGAGGAGGCTACCATTTACATGGGGAATTGGCGTCAGGTTGGCTCGTCAGTTCCCAGGGAAACCAGCGGCTGGGGCAGGGGGCAAGCATGTAGGCAATTACTGACTAAGCCCTACAATGAAGAGGATTGGATAGTCATGTGAGTGAAGCAGGGGCTGGTCAAGCAGGGGATGGCCGGGAAGCAAGAGGACGGCCATCTTGAACAGCCTGGCCACCCAGAGGCCCACCCGCGCCAGGGAGGGCGATCTCCTGAAATGCAGTCTACTGATGCGAGGCGAATCTCATCCAGACATACCCTCACAGACACACCTGGAATGGCGTTTGGCAAAATGTCTGGCCACCCAGTGGCCCAGTCAAGTTGACACGTAAAAGGAACCATCACATGGAATAACTGTCCAAGGTTGTGTGACAGCATCGGTGGCAGGGCTGGAGAACAAGTCGTCTCCAAAGCTCTTCTTTTTTTTTTTTTGGCCAAGCGGTGTGATACGTGGGATCTTAGTTCCCTGACCAGGGATTGAACCTGTGCCCCCCACATCGGGAGTGCAGAGTCTTAACCGCTGGTCTGCCAGGGAAGTCCCTCCAAAGCCCTTCTTACACAGCCATGTCGCTATCCCCATGGATAAGGCAACCACAGGGTGGTGACCCCCTGCCTGATCCATCTGGAGCTTCTGCATTTCTTGAGGACATACTAAATGCCAGGCTCAGGCTCTGTGCTTGGCATTTTACTTATATCCTCATGGCCTTGGACTGTCCTGGTCTCCAGATGCATGGATATTGGTTGAGTGAATCAATCCCATTTGCCAGAGAGGATCACTCGCTTATTATAGAGTTCAAACCTGGGACGGACTCCACGGCCACACCATCCTTCTTGAAAAGCCCTCTTCCAAACCCATGACTTTGCCCCTGCAGAGGCTGCGGGCTCAGCAGAACTTAACATCTCAGCTCCCCAGGGAGCATTATCCGCTGCCCGGAGCAGATTTCCCCAGAGGGTCTCAGTGCTGCCGAACAGGCAGGCGAACAGACCGGGTGAGGAGCCCTGGCACGTACCTTGCAGGTCAGCTGGCATCTGATCTAGACTCTTCTTCCCCAGTTTCTCCAGATGCACAGGGGTCTGCTGGGTCTGCGATGCCAAGCGGGAGTGCTGTTAAGGGGATCTGTATTCTTTTCTTTTCCTTTCTCTCTTTAACTTTCAGCAGCAGCTCCTCCCCCCTTCATGGAAGGTTCCAAGAGTCTCAGACAGGCGTCAATATTGACAGAAGAGGCCCCACAGCCCAGCAGGGGATGCGGTTTCAAAGAAGTAGCTGAGCAAGCTCATTAGGGTGGCTTCTCGGCACACTGTGGCAGCCCCAATTACTTGGTTCTGAGCAGCATGAATGTGGATCAGTGAGAGGAAGGGGGCTCATCTGGATTAGCTTGTTTTTAACACAGAGACCGTATAGAGGAGGACTTTAAGGACACTAGTTTTGCAGTCAGAGAGGCCTGGCTTCCAATCCCATCTCTGCTCTTTTTGCTTTGCTACCCCTGTGACGCTGGGAAAGGACATTCGCTGCTCTGAATCTCAGTTTCCTTATCTGTAAAATGGGCATCGTGATAATCAGTACTTCAAGGTGCGCTGTTAGGATCACGTGACAATGCATTTAGCACAGGGCCTGGCCCACCACACGTGTTGCATAAATGCAGCAGTTCCTGGTGTTCTGTTTAGAAATGGTCACATCCAGAGGAACTGGCCTTCTTCTGAAGAGCGGGGAAGCTTTTCCCAAAGTCTCCTGCAGATTTCCCCTCACGGCTCATTGGCCAGCACTGAACTCTGCTAACTCCTGACCGTATCTGAGGACATCTTTCCCAGCCTCCTAGTTTTACAGTTCATGAAACCGAGGCCCAGAGAAGGTGGCATAGCAAGTCAGTGGCAAAGTCAGACCTGGATCCTAATGCCTAACCCAGAGAGGTTTTCATCCCCCTATAACACTTCTCTATCAGTGCTAAGATTTCCAAGCCTTTTTACTCAATGTATTTGTCAACATCTGCAACCGATTTCCTGAGCGCAGGCAGGCAGGAGCCCTGGGCAAAGCCTCTTTCCCCTTCTCCTCTCTTTATCTTCCAGTCCAGGTGAGCGGCTCAGTTAAGTCTTGTACTCTCCAGCCAGCTCAAGATCATCGTGTCTGTCATGCAGAGAAGAAAATGGGGACGAAGGAGAGAAGCCCAGAGCGGCATCTATTCAACTAGTCTGCACAAGGACCCCTAGCAAGAAAGCCAGGCTTGACTGAGGGGACACACGATGCGGGGTGCTACGGAGACTGGAGGGGAATGTGGTCCAGCTTCACCTTCCCCGGGCCTCCTGCTGGAAGGCACGTAGTCATGCGGAAAGCCCACTGCCGTCGCACCAGAAGCCTCCCCTCGTTAAAATTCTGGGCCATGGTGTCTTGTATTAAAGCCGATATTAAGCCATAAAATGTAATATGTTATGACACCATAAAATTCAGTGTAATTGCTATAGAACCATAAAATGTAATGTAACAGGCGCAGTGTCCATTACACTGCTTCACAGTCTAAAGCAGTTAGCTTCCACTCTGCTTGTAGACAAACAAACAATTCCTAGTCATTGCTAACTCTGGGGAAGGTATAGGAAAATCCACGCAGATGAGCATGAATTGTAACACAAATGCCAAGGGAGGATGCAGTGGGGCGCAGAGGCACCCTCCAGGCTTCGTAGGAAGACAGAACCGAAGTGCCAGTCTTGTTCAATAACATCTAGATCAGGGGGGCTTCCCTGGTGGCGCAGTGGTTAAGAATCCACCTGCCAATGCAGGGGACACGGGTTCGAGCCCTGGTCCGGGGAGATCTCACATGCCGCGGAGCAACTAAGCCTGTGCACCACAACTACTGAGCCTGCGCTCTAGAGCCCCCGAGTCACAGCTACTGAAGCCCGTGCGCCTAGAGCCGGTGTTCCACAACAAGAGAAGCCACTGCAATGAGAAGCCCGCGCACCGCAACGAAGAGTAGCCCCCGCTTGCCACAACTAGAGAAAGCCCGTGCGCAGCAGCGAAGACAAAAGGCAGCCCAAAATAAATAAATTAAATAAATAATAATAATATCTAGATCAGGGACCTGAAAAGCAGAGCCAAAGATGGGGATTCGGGCTAGATTTCTCCTGCAATCACGTGTGCCTAGGTCCTGCAGAAGGACCACAAAG
This sequence comes from Tursiops truncatus, assembly GCF_011762595.2. Taxonomy (NCBI): domain Eukaryota; kingdom Metazoa; phylum Chordata; class Mammalia; order Artiodactyla; family Delphinidae; genus Tursiops; species Tursiops truncatus. Next base: position 10,171,704 of record NC_047046.1, read on the forward strand.
CTGCAGCCAATCTGGGCCTGGGAGTTGGAGGAGGAAAAAGAGGAGATCTGGCCTGTCTGCTGCCCACGAGGTCCCAGCAAGGGGAACCACCAGATCCGTGACAGCAGGTGTGCGTTGCAGCCGGGCCTGAACTGACGTTGACGCTCTGAGCATAGACATGGCTGTTTGCTGCTTCATGCCCACTTTCCAGAGCGCACCCCAGCTCCTCTCGTGGCCCATTCGAACACAGAGCCCTACAGGGAAGGGAATCTGGGGCAAAGGTTTCCATTCAACTAAGATGACATGATGTAAGGTGATCATGGGAAGGGAAGGCAGAGGGAAACGGGAAGTGGCATCACAGGCGGTGAGCCTTACGGAAGGGAAAGTGGGGCGGCCTGCGGGCGCTCCCCCAGTAGGGACCAGTGTTGTCTAGGGGCTCAGGCAGAAGGAAGTGATGGATAAGGTGAGGAGCGAAGGAGAAGCAGTTAGCCAGGTGAGAAGGGTGTGGTGGAAGAAACTGGTGTATGGAGAAGAGAGAGGGGGGAGGAGGGAGGGAAAGCGGGGGAGAGAGAGAAGGAGAAGCAGAAGCAGAAGAAGGGGGAGGAGGAAGGGGAAGGGAGAAGGGAAGGAGAGAGAAGCAGGTTAAGAGAGAAAGGGACAGGGCTTCCCTGGTGGCGCAGTGGTTGAGAGTCCGCCTGCTGATGCAGGGGACATGGGTTCGTGCCCCGGTCCGGGAAGATCCCACATGCCGCGGAGCAGCTGGGCCCGTGAGCCATGGCCATTGGGCCTGCGCGTCCGGAGCCTGTGCTCCGCAACAGGAGAGGCCACAACAGTGAGAGGCCCGCGTACCGAAAAAAAAAAAAAAAAAAAAAAAAAGAGAGAGAAAGGAACAAACAGTAAGAGACAGTGAAAGAAAGCTGCAAAGAAGGTATCAGAGAGAGGGAGAGAGACTGGAGAGAATTAGGAGTATAATAAGAGCATGTGTTTAGAATGTGGAATGGAAGAATGGTGTGAGGTGGGCTGGAGAAATAATCAGGGACCAATAACATATAAATACACACAAACAGAGAGGGAGAGAGAGATCCACACACCTCCGTAGATAATCTACACTGTAAGCACCCGGTCAACACATAATAGGCATCCACACCCGTTCCTACAGACACATGCACACAAACACATACAATTCCCCAACGAATACTGTCCATCCCCTCACACCCCAGGAGGCAACAGGGGTTAATTCTGGTCACATCCTGGGCAGGGACGTTCTCCAAGATCCCGTGTGTGGTGTTTCCCCCATTGGCTGAGCTGGTGGGTGGTGCGGACGCTCAGCAGACCACAGCCATCCTGCGGTCAGTAGCTCTAGTCAGGGGAAAAGATGGTCCTTTCTGACAGGACATCAAAGCCTGGAAGCGTGGGCTTGGCTTCCAGGGGCTTTAAGAGGAGGCCTTGCTTCTGATGCATTTTTCAACTCGCTTCACAGTGTTATTAATGAATAAAACAGACCAGAAAATCGGGAGGAAATGAGGCAGCATAAAGTCCCCGCTGTGAATTCTGATCAGGCACCCAGAGAATCAGTGAGCAGGAGGGACACAGAGCTGGAGCCAGGGAAGCGTGGCTGGGAGAGCTGGCGCTGGAAAGCCACACAGAACAGGATGGACAACCAGGGACCACGCTGCATGACTCAGTGTCTGCCTGCGAGAAAGAGCCACGTGGAATGCAGACCTAGGGGTGCCTGTTGTATAAATATTTGCGTCCAAGTAAATGGGAGAGGGGATCTAAAACCCCAGAAGCAAATGCTAAGGTTTTCTCAGGCTAGAGGGAGATATATTTTCTCCTGCACCACCGTGCCCCCTGCGATCTCCTTACTGAGGGTATTTTTTTAGGGAAGGGAGAAGCACCAACAAATTTACTATGAGACAAATGAAAGGACCACCATGGTTTCAACATTTCTGCTAAGTCTTAGTGTTAAGATGGAGGCCTGGGCTAGATGTGTCTTCCTTTGGTGAGGATGTACCACCAAGAATTTTGAATGACGCCGAGGAAGGTCCAGGAGCTTGTCTGCGTTAAAGATTGAGAAAAGATTCATTTGCTTAAGAAAATAAAATCAAAGTTTGCAGGTATTCTCTGGTATTGGGGAAGTTGGCACAAAGTATGTAGATCAGGGGGCGTGAGAATACATAAACAGAAAAGGTATCAGGCAAGGGACCTAAGGGGAAAGCCAATCTGTGAACAGTTCCCTGCAAGGTCTTAGTTAAGGAGCTTTAAGGATGGAGATGGTGAGTATTATATTTTAGGTTGTTTCCTATTCCACACTGCGTTGTAATTCACTCCTGATAGCCCTAAATCTTCCGTGTATCAGTTGAGGTAAAGGTTAAGCTGCTGTAACAAAGAACCCCAAAATGCAGTGGATTAAAGAAGACAGAAGTTTATTTCTTATTTGTGAAGGAGTCCTGACGGTGTGTGGTCTGGAATACGCCAGACTTTGCTCACATCCTCATTCGGGGACCCAGGTTCTTTCCCCGGCTTGGTCTTTGTCTGCATGGTTAGGCTGCATGCAAGCACATCTCTATGCTTTTGTATACAAGGGAAGGGAGAAAAAGAACGCCGTGCACAATTTTCTTTTAAGCAAATGTGGCATTAGGGCTTCCCTGGTGGCGCAGTGGTTAAGAATCTGCCTGCCAATGCAGAGGACACAGGTTCGAGCCCTGGTCCGGGAAGATCCCACATGCTGGGGAGCAACTAAGCCCGTGCGCCACAGCTACTGAGCCTGTGCTCTAGAGCCTGCGAGCCACAACTACTGAGCCTGTGAGCCTAGAGCCTGTGTTTTGCAAGAAGAGAAGCCACAACAATGAGAAACCCACGCACCACAAGGAAGAGTAGCCCCCACTCACTGCAACTAGAGAAAGCCCACGTGCAACAGCGAAGACACAACACAACCAAAAAACAAAACAAAACAAAATAAAACAAAACAAAAAAACCCGTGGCACTAGTAAACCCATTGCTTCTGCTCACATTCCATTGGTTAATTCCATCTTGCCCCAGGGGAGGCTGGGAAATGTAGTCCCCAGCTAAGCAGCCATGTGCTCAGCTATTACTATGGAAGAAGGGGAGGATGAAAATTGTAAGAAAACTGGCCGTTATCTACTGCAGTCTTGAACCTGGGCTAAGCCACCATAGTTTCTTACTGGATTATTGTAATAGTCTCCCAACTGCACCCTTGGTCCCTTCATTCTATTGTTTTTTTCCCCCTCCATAGATTTCTTAACCTATTAAACACATTTTTTGACTACTATGCTCAGCCAGCTTTGAATTTGTATTATCACACAAAAAATTGTATCTTAGTTTTTGACTTTCAGTCTGTTCTGAAAGCAACATCGGGAAGTGCTGCAAAAAGTTATTCACTGCTCAAAATGCTCCAGGGGCCTCCCCTACGCTCTGAGTAAAAGCCAGAGTCTTTGGAACTGTTTACCAAGCCCTGTATGATTTCCAATCCCCAACCACTTCCGACCTCACCTCCTCTCACAGCCCCCCTTGCTTACTACCTCCAGCTACACTAGTCTCTGTCCTCCTCTAACACGCCAGGCGCGCTCTCACTTCAGGGCCTTTGCACTTGCCGAATCCTCTGCCTGAACCACTCTTTCGCAAGACATACACGTGGCTCATCCTGCTACTTTCTCATCCAGGCCTTCCCTGACTCCACCCCGTTTAAAATAGCAATTTTACCTCCTGATACACATGAATGATGTGTGTGTGTGTGTGTGTGTGTGTGTGTGTGTGTGTGTGTGTATACATGTGTAAGTGTATGGTTTTTTATTGTCCTTTTCACCCACTGGAAGTGTAAGCTCCAGGGATGGGGATTTCACATGTGTGGGTGTTCATATGTATGTGACACACATGCATATCTGCAAAAGCTGTTAACCTCCTTCCTACTAATGACAGACTGTCCTGGGCCCAGGCAGGGAGGTGACAGTGAATGAAAGAGCCCCCAGTCTCTAGCCTCCTGGAGCTTATCTTTTGGTGGAGGAAGACAGACAACATACTGCAGGAACAAATATTAAATATGATCATTTCTGAGGGTGATAATTGTTATGGAAAATAACCTGAGTTGTTGATGAGTGATGGGGGAGGAGGGAAACTTCTCTAGCTAAAATCATCAGGAAAGGTCTTTCTGAGGAGGTGACATTTGAGTTGAGACCTGAGTGATACGAAGGAGCCAGCTGGGGCTTCCCTGCTGGTCCAGCGGTTGGGTTAAGACTCTGCACTTCCACTGCAGGGGGCCCGGGTTCGATCCCTGGTCGGGGAACTAATCTTCTACTGCCGCGAGGTGTGGCCAAAAAAAAAAAAAAGAAAAGAAAAGGAATCAGCTGTTCAAAGTGCTGGGAACAGTATTTCAGGCAGAGGAAACAGCAGGTGCGAAGTCCATGAATGGGACTGGTGTATTCAATGGAAAGAAAAGCAGGACGTTTGAGCAACGGAAGCACCAGGGATCATAGCAGAGATGAGGGTGGGAGGGAGGCTGCCAGTAGCCAGTAGCCAACCAGTGCTGGCTACTGAGCGCTCGCAATATGGCAATTCCCAATTGAGACGTGTCATAATGGCAAACCACACACCAGATTTCAGAGCTCTCGTATTCAAAAAAGAATGTAAACTGTTCATTTTCATATTAATTATACGTTGAAATGGTAATCTTTTTGATATTAGGTTAAATAAATTATTGAAGCTAATAACACTTGATTTTTTAACTTTTTAATGCACCGTATACATACCCAGCTTGCATTATAGTTCTATCGGGCAGTAACAGAGACTTGCAAGCCTTGTGAGAAGTTTGAATATTATTCTAAGTGCAGCAGAAAGCCATAGGGGCGTTTTAAATAGAGAAGCAACACGACTGGATCTGTTTAAAAGGATCACTCTGGCTATCGGGTTCCCGAGGAGCAGACTCTGAGACAGAGCAATGTGTAGGGAATTGATTAGGGAGTGTTCCTGGGATCCACACTCGGGGGAGGGAAGGGAAGGAAGCAGGATGGGTAGGAGGGGGAAGATGAGCTGGGCTGCATCCCACCAAAGGGCTCAGCTGACCCCACGGGGAGCTCTGAACGAGGGACAGGGCTTCAGAGTTATTCTAGACTGGGCCACGAGGCTGGGTCTTCATCCTCTTATAATGCCCAGTCTCTATAGCAGCTGTCCCGGAAAGGGACGAGGTAGCTCTCACTGAAGCTCAGCCCTCCGTGCTCGAAGTGGGAGCTGGTCCGTGCAGCACAGCACCCACTGCTGGGATCATTCTGTGGGTCAGGGGAGTCGGGAGTCGGAGTGTAAGCAGAGAGACAAGCTGGAAAGATCTGGCAAGGGATGACTCTCCAGGTGGGGGGACCCTAGTGACCAAAGCTGCAGAGGTGGGACGGCACAAGGGGTCGTCAGAGACTACGAAGAGCTAGGCTTCCTTTCAGGGAGCAGTGAGAGAGGAATGCAAATGAAAGTCTGGGGAAGTTTTGCTGTATGTTGGAGACCAGATGCCCCACCCAGGGAATGGAAACTTCCTGGTTCCCTCCCACTTTAGGATGGGCTCCTTAAGGTCCAAAGGAGAAACCAACCAAACAAAAGCATCCTTGGCAACCGGGTGCCTCCCAGCCAGTCCCCGGCTTTCCGACAAGCTTGTCACAATCTTGATGGAGTGATTAAATTTCGTGCTGAAGAGACTCGAGTCCTAAATAATGTTCCAAATAGACAGCAACTGTCTGAGATGCTGCCTGCACCTGCCCTGTGTTTCATTAGGGCCCCCAGAGGCGAAACAGAGCCAAGGAAGTGGGAAAAGGTCAGGATCTGAGCGCTCTGCATCCTGCAAGAGGGGCCACTGGGGTCCAGCAGAAAGGGCATTGGACTGGAGCTCCAAAAGCCAAACTTCCGGCCAGGATCAGCAACTCACTGTGTGACTTTGGGCAAGACATTTCCTTCTTTGGGCCCCAGTCACCTAATTTGCAAACCAGTAGGGAAGGGGGAACATTCACTGGTCCCTAATGGCTCTTGAATATTCATAACAGCTTTTTAAATGGAGGGCTTATGATGGGCTAAGCACTTTACATAGATTATCTCATTTACTCCCCACAAGAATCCCATGAGGTGAGCACTGTTATGATATTTTACAAAGGAGGAAACTGAAGCTCAGAGAGGTTAAGTAACTTGTTCCAGGTGACACAACTAAGCATTGGGTCGGAATTTGAAGGTCAGCCATGGAACTTACCATCTCAATCACTCCGTTTTAGGTTTCTTACCAATGCTCTTAAGGGTCTCGACTATTTTTAACCTTACAGTTTAGGGGAAGATTATTTATTCAGGGTCACTTACCATTAGCTCTGCATTTTGAAATGTCAGTTCGATGGCCAGCTTGCTCTCTCCACCCCTGGGCTGTCTTGCCCTTGGGCTGGAATCATTTGTGGGACTCTGTCGAATTGACTTTGATTGGTACAGTCTCAAGAGGGCCAGGGTTTGGGGCAGACATGGCGGGACATGGGACATTATCCTGATTAGACTTTGCAGGTGCTTTATTGACAAATGTTATCCTGGCGAAAAACCAAAGCTCACCTGCCTCTGGCTCCTCTCGGCCTCCACTCTGATTCTCTGCAGCTGAAGTCCGTGGGAGACAGCCAGGCCCTGGGCTCAGAGGCTGTAGCCAAGGGGAGCTCCATCTCCTGTTCCCTCTCTGCACAGCCAGGTACAGCGGGCGGCCGGCCAGGCATCCGTCAGCACCTGCCAGTTGCTGTGGGAATAAAGGGAATAAAACAAATATAAGAAGCAGGTGGTTCCCTGTGAACCTGGGCAGAGTTCCAGTGTTGGTCAGGATGCAGGGGGAAGGGCACTCATGCTTTCTGGGGTTTGACCACTTGTATTGAAACTCTGAAAAATGGGCATGCCCTCTCTGACCCCAGCTCAGAGTGCCCTGGCATGCCAGTCTGTCCCCCAAATACCAGTACTCATGCCCCTCCTAACCCAATGGGGTGCCTTGGAGGGACCCTAGGGTCAGAGATGGCTACATAATTTGCAGGTTGCAGTGCAAATAAAAATGCAGGGATCCTTGTCTGTAATTTGTGGAGTCCAGTTCAAGATAAAAATTCTGTTAAAGATGCTGAAATAGAAAGCTTTTTCCTTTAAAAAAAAAATGGGCATGCCCTGTTGAGAAAGGGCTCACTGCATATATAAATGTATTTGCATGGAAACGACACTGAAAGTCTACACTGAACGGTGGTTGTTTTTGCATGGTGGGGTTTCAAGGATATATGTTTTTAAATTAATAGATAATTTGGGAGCAGTTTTAGATTTACTGAAAAACTAAGTGGAAAGTACAGAGTTCCCATAAGCCTCTAAGTGTGTGGTAATGTGTGATGCAGCAATAATAACTAAGACATGATTGAAACAGGCATCCTGGCTCCACACCCCATTCATGTCTCCTCACCTTGCTGCCTCTCTATTTCCCAGCTATGTGGCCTTGGGCTAGTTTCCTGGTCGCCCAAAGTCTCAGTTTCTGCATCTATAACATGGAAATCACGATAATTCCTAATTCATAAGGTTGAATGAGTGAGGAGGTCAGAGGAAGCTCTTAGCACAGTGCCTGCATCTTGGTAAGATCTGGTGGCCATTCAAGAAAATTATCTTGCTAATGAATGTCAGAGCATCTGGAAGCGCACATAGGTGTCAAAAAAAAAAAAACAAAAAGCAATCATACACGTGGCTGGTCTCAAACAAATGGGGAGTCTGAAGACTGAGGCAAAAATGACATTTTTCCCATTGAATTCCTTTCAGTCCCTCTAGAATTCCACTCAGATGTGGTCCAGTGGGGTGTGGTCTTTTCTCCCCAGTTTTTCTCCATCTTCTCTCCCTGTGTTCACATTCCCTTGCCTCTTTCTTCTCCTTTCCTCCCATGTCCCAGCTCTATCCTGGATCAGCACTAAAAGTGACAATCTCAAAATTCAAAATTGCCCTTGAAAATCCCTTAGGAGGTGTTATATTGGAGAACTACACATTGTCTTTTTAAAAATTAATTAATTAATTTTTGGCTGTGTTGGGTCTTCATTGCTGCGAGCGGGCTTTCTCTAGTTGTGGCGAGCAGGGGCTACTCTTTGTTGCACACTGCACGGGCTTCTCATTGCAGTGGCTTCTCCTGTTGCGGAGCACGGGCTCTAGGCCCGAGGTCTCAGTAGTGGTGACTTGCGGGCTCTAGAGCGCAGGCTCAGTCGTTGTGGCATGTGGGCTTAGTTGCTCCACGGCATGTGGGATCTTCCCAGACCAGGGCTTGAACCCGTGTCCCCTGCATTGGCAGGCGGATTCTTAACCACTGTGCCACGAGGGAAGTCCCCTACACGTTGTCTTTCACTAAGTTTTCCTCCAAAATTGGAGTAGAAGGCTGTTTCTTCGGTTTCTGTTTAGGTTTCATGTTGATCTTGATCAATATCTGTATCTATATCTATCTATCGAAATATATGTACCTATGTATCTTTAAATTCTAGAACCACCCTCAGTGTGGCAAAGCTGTCCTCAACCCTGAGAAGAAAAGTAGGAAATGACCCCCACAGGGAATTCATGAGGTCCACGCTTCCCATCTCATGCCTGTCCTGGGGCACATACTCACTGAATGGAATCAGGGAGCATAACTACGAGCGCACTTGTGCTAATACTTCTCTTTCTTTAATCTTAACTTTTTGAGGCTCCCACCACTCCTACTGCATCCATTCTAAGATGCACGCTTTTTCTGATTTTAACATCCCTGAGACCAAGATGCATTTTACAGTTTGCTATCGGCCAACCAGCAGGTGTGATGTAGTTTTACCCCCTGTGCCCAAGCAAACTTGGTCGTAGCTCTTCAGATTGTTGTTACTTCAACTGCGTGGCGTACACTGCCGAGCCTCCACATGTCGATTTCATTCTCCACTTAACACGTCTTCAGAGAGATGATGCCATGATACGAGCTGGCGTGGAATGGAAAGTTTCTGTGTGCACAGAAAGACCCCCAAGCAGAGCAATGGGCTGGAGATTCGGTAATTGTGAAGCAAATTCCTGTCTTTGAGGGAATGATTCCACTTTCATATCTTCTTGCAAAGTAGCAACCAAATCTTGATGGAACCCCCAAAAGGGAAGAAACCAGAGTAGATGACGCTATACTGCATTTTGTCACTGAGATACGTGCAAAAGGGTTCCTTGTCATATACCAAGCCAGGCAACAGAGGTACGAGAAATGGCCAACTCCCTCGAAACAGATGAAGGGAATTTCAAAGGATGGTGTGACCGGTTAAGGTGTTTAAAAAGACTATGAGGGCACTGGGTAGTAACTTAATTGGAAGAGCTTTTTAAAATTTATTTCTTAATTTTACATAAAATAATAATGTACCTTAAACTCGATGATGTTTTACATTTAATAAAAGCCAGTTGAATTCAAGGTAGTTAAATATATGGGGTGTGATGCGAATTTAATGATCAATGAACTCTCCCAGTACAACACTGACGTGTTACTATATTTTTAAAACCTCTTGACTACTCCCCCTGTCTTTCCAAAGATCTCTCCCAACAAGGGGTAAGGAAAGGGAGAAAAGAAATGCCTTCATTTTGATAGTGAAATATATATGCATGTATTTTAGGGACATGTAACAATACCAGTAAAACAATGCTTACCCATTAACTCAGAAATACTGGTTCTAGGAATTTACCCACAGAAGAGTGACTGAGTACAAATATTTAGTTACCAGGATGCTTATCTCAGCTTTGTTTATAAGAGTGAAAGATTAGAAACAATTTAGACGAGCATCAATAGGACGGTGCTTAAATAAATGATAATACATCCAGATAATGGAATACTAGAACAAGCGGACATCAAAAGCAGAGTCAATGTTTATCAGCATGGAAGGATACTCATATGATAACAAAGAGGATACAAGCCAAGCTTGAGAGCCCTTCTGTAAAATAATAATAAATGTCTATATATTTAACATATGAATGTTGAAGGGAAAGAAACAAATGAAATGTAAAAGCAGTTATCTCCTTTTCTGAATAGAGGAAATGTGGATGATTTTTATTTTCTTCTGACTTTTCTGATTCTCCTTTCATAAAATATTTTTATGTAGTTAAAAAATAATAAGAGAGGGACTTCCCTGGTGGCGCAGTGGTTAAGAATCCGCCTGCCAGTGCAGGGGACACGGGTTCGAGACCTGGTCCAGGAAGATCCCACATGCCGCAGAGCAACTAAGCCCATGCGCCACAACTACTGAGCCTGCGCTCTAGAGCCCGCGAGCCACAACTACTGAGTCCATGCGCCACAGCTACTGAAGCCTGCGCACCTAGAGCCCGTGCCTTGCAACGAGAGAAGCCACCACGGTGAGAAGCCCACGCAGCACAACGAAGAGTAGCCACTGCTCGCCGCCACTAAAGAAAGCCTGTGTGCAGCAATGAAGACCCAAAGCAGCCAAAGATAAATAAATAATAAAATTTAAAAAATAATAAGAGGGGAAGAAAAGGAATTGATGTAGCTCCTGTGAGAAAAATGAGGAAAAGCCGCCCGCTTAGGCTTCCTCTGTGGTGTTTCTGTAGATGTCCACAGGCTTCTGCTCCAGGAATGACTTTTTCTCAGTAGGGGTGTGAATCGTAGAATTCAGAGCAGGGAGGTAGTTACAACTGGAAATGGCTCTGTTACAGACTGAAGGTTTGTGTCCCCCAAAATTCATATGTTGAAGCAGCACTAACCTCCAGTGTGGCTGCATTTGGAGATGGGGCTTCAAAGGAAGTAATGAAGGTTAAATGAGGTCATAAGGATGGGGCCCTAATCTGATAGGATTAGTGTCCTTACAAGCTCCTTCCCCAGTCACCCCCAGTGCCTGCACCAAGGAAAGCCCAGGTGAGGATGCAGCCAGAAGGCAGCCCTCTGCAAGCCAGAAGAGTTACACCAGAAACCAAATCTGGGGCACCTTGATCTTGGATTTCCAGCCTCCAGAATTTTGAGGAATAAATACCTGTTGCTTAAACCACCCAGTCTGTACTGTTTTCTTACAGTAGCCTGAGCCTACTAATACAGGCTTCCTCCATGGTGAGGGGCTCCAAGTTTCCCATCTGCTACACAAACAATTAGAGGCCTCCCTTATAGGTTGTCTGACTGAGGGAAGGGAGTCAGATGGACCTGGGTACAAATCCTCCTGCCACTGCCTGGCTGTGTGAACTTGGGCAAGTCCCTTTACATCTCTAAACTTCAATTTTCTCATTTGTTCAACAGTGGTGAAAGCTGCCTATTTCCCTTATTGGGATGCTGTGAGAATTAAATTGAGGGAATGCATCTGCACCCAACTTGACCAAATCATTCTCCTGCTTAAAAATCTCTTTGGGTGAGACCACATGACATAGATGAGATAATGCCTGCAAAATGCCTGGCACACAGTAGAGGCTCAACAAAGATCAGCTCCCTCATTTCTAAGGATTCTTCATGAATTCATTTATTTATGAGAATAAATTATCTTTTGGGGCCTCAGTTTTCTCACCTGTCAAAGGAGGATACATAAAATAACTATTTGGTTGAACCACATGAAACTGATAATATTTGATTGTTTGGGACCTATGGCAATTTCATAGGGTGCCACCCAATACGTCCTGGGTCTGTGGTAAAGATTTAAAAGAGAGTTAAAACGTGTAAAATGATCGTGAAAAAAAATATGAACCCAAATGATGGCTCTGATGACAGTTATAAAGATGATGGTGATGAGGATGCTTATGGTATAGAAGGCTCTGAGCTATGCCCTGGGGATACTATGGGAGACAAAACACCATTCTAATCCTTAAGAAGCTCACTGTCTAGTTGGGGACAAAAACAGGTGCGAATGATCCAATGACAGATGCGTTGACATTTATCACCTCTTCCTTGGGGACCATGGACATTAGACAACATGCCAGAGGCAGCAGAGTGCTGGTGGGTGAGGAGCGTCAGGCAGATGAAGCCAAAAGTGAGGGCAGGTCAGTTTGTTTCAGCTGGAAGGAAGAACACGTTTTAAGATCTGGAGAGAGAGCCTGAGATGTCTTCTAGGTAACCCCATGTCCATTCTGGTTGCCTCTCCCTGAGGCACTGATCCAGGCAGCGATCCTCCTTCTTTTTTTTTTTTTTTGTTCTTTTGTGGTACGTGGGCCTCTCACTATTGTGGCCTCTCCCGTTGCGGAGCACAGGCTCCGGACGCGCAGGCTCAGCGGCCATGGCTCACGGGCCCAGCCGCTCCGCGGCATGTGGGATCTTCCCGGACCGGGGCACGAACCCGTGTCCCCTGCATCGGCAGGCGGACTCTCAACCACTGCGCCACCAGGGAAGCCCGAGATCCTCATTCTTGAATCACTATATGACATGCTTGGACCTTCATCCCCTGTGCACCCACAGTATCCTCACGTGGATTCTTTGCTTGAGTCTCTCTTGGTGCCCAGTGTGCTCTGGCAAACCGAACTGAGCACCCTCACTGCCTTGCTTTGCTCTCACTGGCCTCCTTGCCTGGGCTGTCTTCCTGCTGCCCTGCTCCCGGCCCACAAGAGGCTCCCTCCTCTTGCCTCATAAGGACCATCCTAAGAGATCTTGTCTGTTTCACCCAGAGAATACTCCCATCAGTCTCTTCCCTACCAGGAACTGTGTCCTGTTCCTCATTATAGCCCCAGTGTCCAGCAAAGTGCCTGGCACATAGGAAGCACTCATTAAATATGTGTTGGAGAATGAATGAAGGAAGGAAGGTGAACGGGCAACATATATTAAGTGCTTGGCACATAACACACCCAGATTCTTCCATCTAATCTGCCTCTACCATTTTATATTTTACAGATGAGGAAAGTAAGGGCTAGAAACATGAAGACACTTGTCCAAAACTAGAAGTGAATTTTTCAGAGAAACAATAATGATCATAAAAGCTGTCACGTATTAAGCTCTTACCATGTGCCAGGCGCTAAGCTCAGCACTTTATGGGATTCTCTCGTGGAATCCTCCATGTAACTCTCTAGAGTTGGACTGAGTTTGACCCTTGTTTACACAAGAGGAAACTAAAGCTCAGAGAGGTTGTTAGTTGCCCAAGGCCACACAGCTGGATTCAAAGCTAGAGTTATGGGGCTTCCCTGGTGGCGCAGTGGTTGAGAGTCCACCTGCCGACGCAGGGGACACGGGTTCGTGCCCCGGTCCGGGGAGATCCCACATCCCGCGGAGCAGCTGGGCCCGTGAGCCATGGCCGCTGAGCCTGCGCGTCCAGAGCCTGTGCTCCGCAACGGGAGAGGCCACAACAGTGAGAGGCTCGCGTACCAGAAAAAAAAAAAAAAAAAAAAAGCTAGAGTTATGTGTTTGAGTTTTGGCTCTCAGCCCCTTAGCCACATTCCGGGAGCATAAATAAATGCTTCTGGGTTAAAAGAATGAAGTGGACAGGCTCCTCTCAAAACGTGGGCTGCCCTCAGAGCCCTGAGGATGGGGGTGCCCCAGAGGGTCAAGGGCAGAACTGGAAGATCAGGGCTCCAGCCAAAGCTGGAGGCGAATCTTGGTGGACTTACCTCCGACCTCCAGGAGGTGCTCCGGACATCTTCCCCAGTGGTCTTTGAGGAGCTATGGCCAATGCACCGAAAGTCAATTCTATGATGTGAAGATCTCTGAAAAATCAAGTTGCCAACGACCAATTGCTCAAATTAGCCAACACTGCCAATTTTCCAAAACCTTATTTAAGGAAAATTCTTATCAAATATAGTTAACAAATATGAATACATTCCTCCTGAAGACAGTCAATGACTTACACTCTTAGACATGCGCTAGTTTAATACGCTCAATGATGATATTCACTGAATTTATACTTCTTGAATACTCTTATCCCCAAATTTATTCAGGATGTTTTAATTATATTCAGAACTTCACTTAAGATATTCAAGAATATATTCTTCATTAGAAGATTGTCATAAGAAAGCTAAAGAGCTCCCATGATATTTCCCTTCAGACAAATTGAGCTTAAAATGCTGCTGAGAATATATTCGCTGAAAACATTCAAGACTCATTTGTTAGCAAGAAGACCATTTTCATATTCATTGAGAATATTCAAGAAAGCTAGCAGTCTTCAAGATATTTTTGGCAAATTCAGAAGATTGGTGAGTTGATGGCCCAGCTCAGCCAGGTGTTGGTCTGAGGCCTCTTGCGCCAGCATGGGGACACACGCCTCTCAGTTCTGTGGCAGACATGGGACAGGCCAGTCCTTCTAGAAAGCTGTGAGCTGCATTTGGACAGCTCACAGCTTGTCTTGGAGAAGACAGCTCACAGCTGTCTTGGAGAAGACAACATTGCTGTGTCCCCAAGCACCACCTTGACCCTTTGGTCATCTTCATGAGAGGGAGAAACAGAAGACACGTTTCCAAGGGCTCTGTACGCGTGATTTCCCTCAGTCACCCGGAGGACTTGGTTATAAAAATGATCCCTTTTTACTGATGAAGATGCTGAGGCTTAGACAGGTGAAGTTGTGCAAGATCACCTAGTTAGTCAAGGGCAGAGTGGGGATTTGAACTCAGGCAGAGAGAGAATCTGAACTCTAGTGGCTGAATTTCAGAGCCCGGGGTCTTGGCTGGTGGACTGTACATCCTCACACAAAGATGACCTTCTATGAGCTTCACTGGATCAATGAACAAAGAAACTATAGTCAAGGTGGGGACCTGCTAGTGGGGACTGAGTAGATGGGGCTTTGAAGAAGGAAGGAAGCCAGGAGCTATAAGGGAATTTGCTGGCATATCCACTTGGAGATTAGAAGCTGCAGGCAAAGCAGAAGGAGATAGTGAGTCACAAGGACAGGCCCCTTTTCCTTTCTCTGTGCCATGCAGCAACGAGACTAACGGATATTCTGATGACCTACCTGTGTTTTTCACTTGTTTCACAGTCTTGTGACTGCTTAGAGCCCAGATCTGGCTATATTATGTTCCCTGAAACCTTAAAAAAAAAAAAAACCTAAGCGCAAAGCGCAGTGGGAGAACAAGGCTAGCCATTGACGGAGGTGCTTGCACTGTTTCCCAGCAGCAACCTTAGAGAAGTTTTCCAAAGTATTCGCTTCATTCTTCCTTTTGAGGGGAAAATAATGTTCTTATTTTCTTCTTTATTTTCCAAGTGAGATGCACACCGTGTGTACATTGTTGATAAATCAAAAAGTATGTATAAGCTAAAATAAGACAAAAATCACCCATAAATCTTCCTTCCCCTACTTCAAAAACTCCTTGTTAACAGCGGGTGTGTATTTTTCCCCAGGGCTTTTGTTTTTATGCAATTTTTAAACGGGATCACATTACACATGCTATTTTGTAACTTAATTCCTTTAATTTATTATGATCTTATTAATGAGGACAACTTCACATCGTTTTTATTATTGCAGATTTCTGATTGTTGATGATTTATTCCCTGAATCCAAAGAGGTAAGAGATGGAGAAGGCTTTGGGGGCTACTTGGGGTGTTGGCTGTGGGACAAGGTGTCCTCCGACAGGACTTAGGAGGGTTTTGGTGGGTGGGTCTCTGAGGAGGGGCCACCTATGGCTCCCTCCAGCCAGTCAGGGCTCAGGAACTTCCGATGGCAAACGTGTGGGGAGATGTTACAATGATCTTCCACAAGTGACAGAACCCCACCTCTGTCAAGTGGGGTAGCTTTGAGAATTGTGTTACATCAGCCTGCAAAGTGCCTGCCCAGCGCCTCTCCCTTGACCCTCTCTACTCCACTGATCTAACACAGACACCTCCACAGACACAGCAGGGTTCTGGAAATCCCTCCCAAGGACGATGGATTTTAGCAGCTTTCGTTCCACCAAGACAGTAGTGTGTTGGCAGGGCGCAGCAGAACTTGTCTGGACAGCGTGACCAGGCTCCTCTGAATGGCAGGAACTTAGCTCTGAGGTCACGGTTTCCTGGACCTCAGCATCCTTGCCCTCACCACCGGCTGCCTTTTCCACATCCTCCTCTTCTGCTTCCTGCTTGGTCTCCCTTTCTTATTCCCAGTTGCCTTTTTTTTTTTTTTTTCCAGAGTCTAAACACATAGAGCGAACCTTGATGTGGTGGATGTTACTGCCAGGGGTGGGGAGCTAATGAAACCCTTGGGAGGTGAACTGAGGCTGGACCACCTTGTATTGTTATTTGCTGCTTGAGAATAAATATAAAGAATAGACACTCTTGGAGAAAAGGGAACCCTCCTACACCATTGGTGGGAATATAAGTTGGTGCAGCCACTATGGAAAACAGTGTGGATGTTCCTCAGAAAACTAAAAATAGAACTACCATATGCTCCAGCAATCCCACTCCTGGGCATATACCCAGACAAAACTATAATTCAAAAAGATACATGCATCCCCTCTGTTCATAGCAGCACTATCCACAATAGCCAAGACATAGAAACAACCTACATGTCCATCAACAGATGAATGGATAAAGAAGATGTGGTATATATATACAATGGAATATTATTACTCAGCCATAAAAAGGAATGAAATAATGCCGTTTGCAGCAACACGGATGCAACTAGCGATGATCATACTAAGTGAAGTAAGTCAGAAAGAGACAGACGAATACCATAGGATATCACTTACATGTGGAATCTGAAATATGACACAAATGAACCTATCTACAATGCAGAAACAGACTCACAGACATAGAGAACAGACTTGTGGTTGCCGAGGGGGAGGGGGGTGGGGGAGGGAAGGACTTGGAGTTTGGGATTAGCAGATGCAAACTAGTATATACAGGATGGATAAACAGCAAGGTCCTCCTGTATAGCCCAGGGAACTATATTCAATATCCTGTGATAAACCATCATGGAAAAGAATATGAAAAAGAATGTCTCTATGTGTATGACTGAGTCACTTTGCTGTACAGCAGAGATTGGCACAGCATTGGAAATCAACTACACTTCAATTAAAAAAAAAGAATTAATAGACACCCTCAAAGCAGTCATTCCCCTATGCAACAGAGACTCCTCAACAATATTTTATTTTTAGCTAGTTAGTGAGATAATGTATATTTAAAAAACCCCAGTGCCTGGTACCATAGTAAGCACTCAATAGATGCTAGCTAGTACTATGATTGTGATCCCTTAAAAATGCATAGAGGGGGGCTTCCCTGGTGGCGCAGTGGTTGAGAGTCCGCCTGCCGATGCAGGGGACACGGGTTCGTGCCCTGGTCCGGGAAGATCCCACATGCCGCGGAGCGGCTGGGCCCGTGAGCCATGGCCGCTGAGCCTGCGCTCCGCAAGGGGAGAGGCCACAGCAGTGAGAGGCCCGCGTACCGCAAAAAAAAAAAAAAAAAAAAATGCATAGAGGGGCTTCCCTGGTGGCGCAGTGGTGAAGAATCCACCTGCCAATGCAGGGGACAAGGGTTCGAGGCCTGGTCCGGGAAGATCCCACATGCCGCGGAGCAACTAAGCCCGTGAGCTACAACTAATGAGCCCACGCGCTGCAACTACTGAAGCCCGTGCGCCTAAAGCCTGTGCTCCGCAACAAGAGAAGCCACCGCAATGAGAAGCCTGCACACCGCAATGAAGAGTAGCCCCTGCTCGCCACAACTAGAGAAAGCTCAGGCGCAGCAACGAAGACCCAACACAAGAAGGAAGGAAGGAAGGAGGGAAGGAGGGAAGGGAGGAAGGGAGGAAGGGAGGAAGGGAGAAAGGGAGGAAGGGAGGAAGGGAGGAAGGAAGCATAGAAAGCATTTAGACCTTGCATCTGGGCACCCACAGGAAGTCTGAGACAAACACCATTCCTGTAATGAGACCCTCCTCCCCGACCCTGGAAACAGCCCCGGGCAGAGTGCATGCTGGCAGTATTTTCATACCCCATCACCTCCTGAAGACAGCCAGGGTGTCACCAGGCAGGTAAATGCGCTCATCTTTTCCCGCTGAAATTGGCACGTCCGGCGTGGAGCTTCGATGATCTATTTATCGGGGACAGTTCTGCTCTGGCATGGAAGTGCCCTGGTTTGCTGAGTGGTCTATTCATTTGTCTCTGCTGGCAATGCAGGCTTGTGGGGTCCCCATCCTGGTTCCCACTGATGCCTTATTCCTCCTGCATCCTGCAGCTCACACTGAGGGCAGGCCCAGGGGCTGGCGGTGTGCTTGCCTCCCCACCTACAAAGGTGCCCTCCAGGGCTGGCTTGGAGGGGGGGGGGGCAGCTCACGTGGCATTAAAGAAACCACACCTCCAAGATCAAGGCCCTTTTCAAGATGCCTTGGGAGTGGAATTGCTCCAGGCTCAAATGCTGGCTCTGCTCTTTCTTAGTTGTGCGCCCCAAGCAAACGGCAGTTATGAGGGAATAAAGACACGCATTTCCCGCTTTCTTGTGAGGAGAGCATATGTAAAGCACCTGGCACTAGTAAAGTGAGCCTGACACACGTAGGAAGCTCTTAATAAAAGGCAGCTATTGTTCACATCTTCATCCTCATTACCATTCCCCTGGGCTCCGAGCTGGTCCCCGGAGAGGGTGGGGTTTTCTCCTAGGCTGATGAAATACCAGAGCTGGAAGCAACCTAGAGAAAAAGCCAGACCGCTGGATTGAAGCTTTCACTCCGTAACACTGTCACACTGTGTGATCGAGCGGCAAGTTACTTCACCTCCCTGAACCTTAGTTTCCTCATCTGTCAAATGGAGGCAACAAAATGAGATACATCCCGAGAAGCATCAGGCCTCGAGGGGACTCAGTGAAGATCAGTTTCTTCCACCCCTCCCTCACTTGCGCGATGCTTTACAATTTGCAAAGGGAGGTTACAGACATTATCTGATGCAATCCCCCCGCGACACCCCCAGCCCAGGGACAGATCACAATCCCTGGTTCACAGATGGGGAAACAGGGGCTCAGAGAAGCGCAGCAACTTGTCCCAACTCATATTCATTCATGTAACAAGTATTTACTGAGTGCCTACTGCACGCCAGCTGCACGCCTACTGCACGCCAGGTGCTTCGGATATAGTGATGAACACAACAGGCAAACAGAAAAAAAAAAAATCCCTGTCCTCATAGAGCTTACATTCTAGAGATGGGGTGCAGATAATAAACAATGGAGATAACAAAAAGACAAATTATATGTTAGGAAGTGACAAGTGCTCTGGAAACTAGATCATGACGGGGGGGATCACGAATGATGGATGGAGGAGAGACAGGTCGTAGTTTTTTTTGTTTGTTTGTTTGGTTTTTTGAGGTACGCGGGCCTCTCACTGTTGTGGCCTCTCCCGTTGCGGAGCACAGGCTCCGGACGTGCAGGCTCAGCGGCCATGGCTCACGGGCCCAGCCGCTCCGCGGCATGTGGGATCTTCCCGGACCGGAACACGAACCCGCGTCCACCGCATTGGCAGGCGGACTCTCAACCACTGCGCCACCGGGGAAGCCCAACAGGTCATAGTTTTAAGGAGGGTGTTCAGGATGAGTCTTATTGAGAAGGTGACAGCAGAGCAAAAACTTGAGGGAGCCGAGGGTGTTAGCAATGCAGACGTCTGGTGGGGAAAAGCATTCCAGGCAGAAGGAACAGCGCATGCAAAGGCCCTGAGGTGACAGTGAGCCTGAGGTGTTCACAGAACAGCAGGGAGTGGAGTGGAGAGAGAGGGAAGGGATGAGGTTGGAGGGACACAGAGGTAATGGGGGGTGCGTGTGTATTCAGAGAGAGAATCCTTTAGGGCTTTGTAGCCATAATAAGGACCATAGCTCAGTGAATTAAGGAGCCATAGGAGGGTTTAAATAAAGTCGTGCCATGGTCTGAGTAGTATTTTCCCAGGACTGCTCTAGCTGTCGCAGACAAATTGAATGCAGGGTATTCATCAGCAGATGAATGTGTAGACAAAATGTGATCGCTCCATACAATGGCATATCATTCAGCCATAAACAGGAGTGAAGTTCTGACACGGGCTACAGCATGGGTGAACCCTGAAAACACGCTAAGTGAAAGAAGCCAGACACAAAGGGATCTTGCATGACTCGAATTCTATGAGATCCCTAGAGTAGGCAAATTCATAGAGATGGAAAGTAGGTTAGCGGTTACCAGGGACGGGGGAGAGAAAGGAATGGGGGTAGTTATCGCTTCATGCCTACAGAGTTCTATTTGAAATAATGAAAGTTTTGGAAAGAGACAGTGGTGATGGTTACACGAACGGTGAACGTAATTAATGCAGTTGAATTGTGCTCCGGTAAAACATGGCTAAAATGGCAAATTTCGTTATAGATTTTACCAAAAAAACAAAAATTGACCGCGGGGACAAGGATAGAAATAGCCTATAGGCTGTAACAGAGGCTCAGACCAAGGCGAGGAGGCGAGAGGGCTCAGACGCTGGATACACGTGTGAATTAAGACCAGGTGTGGAACCTGGTCTCCCGAACCTTCCCCAGGACCTCAGGGCCCTGGAACCACACAGCGAGCGTTCTGTGCTCACCGCAGGTCCCCACCCTCCCGGTCTCCTGATGCTTCCAGATCCTGGTGGCGCAGCCAGGACGGGTGCCAGATCCCTCTGGTTCATTGGGAGGATATGGTGTAGGTACACAGAGGGGAGGTTGTGGGCTGAGGCCCTTGTGGACGTTGGCACCACGCCCCACACACATGCATGCACACATCCAGGGTTTGCACCGCCAGCCCTGCCCAGGCAGCTCAGCTCCAAGCTAGCAGCTACACCTCTGTTTGCTGTATCGCTCTGGTTGTCTGGGAGATGAGTTCCAAGGTCACGAGCCCAGATTAGAAACTGGGGGGAGCCCATGAGCTCACGAACAACACTGTTGCTGTTTGCACACCATGGACCTTAGTAACCGGCCAGAGAGACACTGGCCCAAATCCTGCTTCTGCTTAATTCGGGCACCATGGACAGAGGGGATACCGGCTCAAGTTAAAAAAATAACTTGAACATCCACTTTATTTTTTAAAAAATTAGTGTCACTTTAAAACAACTAAAATATAAATGCAAATTTATATTTCTTTTAAATGGAGTATTATACAGACTGCCTGCTTGAGGCCGGCTTTCCCCATGCGCCGTGACAATAAATCATCTTCAGGAGTGTGGCAGTTAACGGCTGCATACTTTCTCCCATTGTGTGGAAGCACCGTCACCTGTGCAACTAAACCCCTCCCGCGGGCTATGGACTCTGACAGTCCTGAGCTCAAATCCCTGAGCTCAAATTCTACTTCCTATGTGACCTTGGGCAGGTTGCTTCCCTTCTCTGATTCCTTATTTCCTCCTGTGAGGAGTATGCCACCCAGCTCCTGGACTTGTGAGGGTTAAGGGACAAACAGGTGAATGGATGTTGTAAAGTGACAAGTGCTAGACAAACAGGAGGATTCGTTTGACAGAGGACCTCAGAGAGTACAGACGACGCCTAGCGACAGGCGGACAAGGAGAGAGGGCAGTCGAGGAGAGTCCTGGGTTTTCTGGGGGAGGAGTGCGTGTTGATGCCGTGAGCGAAAGGGGGGAAAGGGAGGGAGGGGAGCAGTGTGCAGGAAGAGATATTGAATTCTGTTTTGCTCGTGAGGAGTTTGAGAAGGCCTCGGGTGGAAATGCTTAGGGGGTACTTGGAGCTCTGGAGAGCCAATCTGGACTGCAAGGAGGAACTGGGTGTGTTAACATAGAGATGGCCATTGGAGCTACGGAACGTGTGTGCCGATCCTGGGGAGAAGCAGAAGGGGCTTAGGACAGGATCCCGAGCACCACTGCATTGATGGGATGTTTCCAGGAGATGGAGGAACAAAGGGAGAGGTAGGAGGACTTGCCCAGGGTCACAGAAGGAATTTGTTTTTGAGCTGGATCGGAACTCAGGTGCCCCTTTGTAGGTGGCGTGCAGATGCCGCTCAGCCCAGCACCTCTCCATGTCTCTCTCTCTCTTCCTCTCTCGCTATAGCCGCTGGTGTTCATTGTTTTCAAGGGAAAGAAATGGACTCTATCTAGTTCAGGGGGAGAAGGATTTGGTAGAGCACATACAGTTGAAAGGAAAGCTCAGCACTGGCCCCCAGGAAGTGTGGGAACCACTGACCTACACTGCCCACCTTGGCCAGGCACGACCATAACCACTTGCGTGTGTTGTCTCACAACAGGAGGTCCCGATAAGGAACACAGTGTGCTGCTGCCGAAAACTAACAAGGAGGATTCGGGAGGGGCCCCAAGGAGGGAGGAGACGCCAGCCCATAATGTTGTCCTGCCAACCTCACGTGCTGGAACCTTCGTGCTGGAACTTAGCTGAGAGATGCGTGCGCCACCAGGAAGGACCCTGAGTCAGACCAAATATGGGCCAAGCAAGATGAATGGCCAGAGACAACCCGGAAACTAACCCCATCACCATAAAACCCGAGACTGCGAGCCACGTGGCAGAGCAGTTCTCCTGGGCTCCCTCACCCTGCTGCTCTCCACCCGGGCGCCCCTTCCCAATAAAGTCTCCTGCTTTGTCAGCACATGTGTCTCCTTGGACAATTTATCTCCTAATGTTAAACCAGAGCCCATTCTTGGGCCCTGGAGAGGGTGCCCCTTCCTGCAACAGAAGGACAGGAAGGGAGTCGGGCTGAAGACCTAGGGAGTAAGAAAAAGGAGCATCTCTTCAGGGCATCGTCACTGGGATGAATCAGCTTCAGTTCTTTCCCATCCTCCCATCTCTCTGCTAACGGTTCACACTTCCATGAGAGACCCTGATTGGCTTAGCGTGGGCCATGTGCCCACCCTTGGTGAAGGAAGGACAGGGCCCTGGGATGGCAATTCCCAATGAAACCACACACAAGGGTGAGGATACCCCAAAGAGATATTAAGGGACTGGGACCAGAGGAAGGGGACATGGAAGCTGCCAGGCAGAAGCCACAGGTGTGACTCTGCTGGGCGCAGGGCTCTCTGGAGCCTCCGAAGAAGGGTTAAAGGGCATTCCCTGGAGGAGGCGAGACTTGAGCACGGGTGCCCGTGATTAGGCAACCTGATTAATTCATCACTACCCTCTTATACCCGGCAGGATCCCAAAGGGATGCAACAGAAGGTGGAACAGGATAGCTTTAACGAGAAGAGGAAGAGCAAACAAGACCTTAGCCACTCGGACGCGTTAGGGATGAGAGTGGGGCAGGGGAAGGTAGGGCTACACCGCCAAAGTGCTCTCTCGGTGCCAGGATTGCTCCAAGCGTTTTACGTATCCTGACTCATTGGTTCACAACTCTACAAAGCAGTCTATCATCACCTCTACGTTATTGTCAGGGAGCCTGAGGCACAAGGAAGTTAAGACGGTCCGGGAGGATCCCACATGCCGCGGCGGAGCGGCTGGGCCCGTGAGCCGTGTCCGCTTGGCCTGCGCGTCCGGAGCCTGTGCTCCGCAACGGGAGAGGCCACAACAGTGAGAGGCCCGTGTACCGCAAAAAAAAAAAAAAAAAAAAATAGTGTCACTTTAAAGCAACTAAAATATAAATGCAAATTTATATTTCTTTTAAATGGAGTATTATACAGACTGCCTGCTTGAGGCCGGCTTTCCCCATGCGCCGTGACAATAAATCATCTTCAAGAGTGTGGCAGTTAACGGCTGCATACTTTCTCCCATTGTGTGGAAGCGCCGTCACCTGTGCAACTAAACCCCTCTAGTTGAGCCGTTTTGTCATTTCCAATTATCCCTGAGCACAAATGCAGCAGACGCTGCTGGGGATCGGCTCAGATCTCCTCATGTGCTTTTTACTGTTTCTGAGCACACCCACCCTGGCTGCTGGGCACTCTTGCTGACATGGGTCTGCATCTGTGACTTTTCTCTGCAGAACCACCCTGGGGGTTACTGAAGCCACAGCGTCCAAAAGCCTGCCGTTTACTTCCTTGTGGGGGAATCTGCCTCCCCCACTTCCGTCCCTAAGGTAGACCTCGGCCTATGAGTGCCGATGTTGGACTACTAAAGCCCAGACCTCTTGCCTCAGGTCAGAACAAATTCTGACCCACTTGGTCCCTCTCTGGCGGCACTGTTCGATAGCGTAGAGCAGAAGCGCTGTCATGCCATTTTCACGGATAGATCACAAAAGACCTACCAGGCTTTTGTCTCACGCTCTCTCCTGGATCGCTTGCTCCCAGGGAAGCCAGCTGCCATGCCATGAGGACACTCAAGCAGCTCTATGGAGAGGCCCACGTGGTGTGTGTGTGTGTGTATATATACACACACAGTAGGTCCCCTACATACAAACGAGTTCCTTTCCGAGAGCGCCTAAGTACAATTTGTTCTAAGTCCAACAAAGTTAGCCTAGGTACCCACCTAACACAATCGGCTATATAGTACTGTACTGTAATAGGTTTATAATACTCTCCACACAAATAATACATAAAAAACAAACACACAAAAAAGAAAACATTTTTAATCTTAGAGTACAGTACCTTGAAAAGTACAGTAATACCAGCTACATCACCGCTGCTCTTACACTTGCTTCCAGACATCCTGGTCTTGAAATAAAGATACTGTGCTTTATAGAGTACCGTGCAGTAAAGTAACAAAAGCACAATCACTTGTAGAGGAGGCACGCACGTGACCATGTACACCAGACACAGGAACGAACTTACGTGACTGGACATGCAAACACACGTTCACATCTTTGAAAGTTCACCACTTGAAAGTTCCTATGTAGGGGACTGACTATATATAAAACTGAATCACTTGGATGAAACTAACACATTGTAAATCAACTCTACCCTAATATGGAAAAGAAAAGTAGACCCTCGACTCCAGTGAAACCTTCAGATGACTGCAGACCTGGCCACCATCACGATTCAACCTCATGAGACCCCAAATCAGAACGACCAGCTCAGCCTTAGCTGAATTGCTGAACCTTAGAAACTGTGAACTATTAAATGTTGATTGTCTTAGGCTGCTTGATTTTAGGCTAATCTGTGAGGCAACAAGAGCTACCAGCTGAACCTTCTTCTTAAAGGTTCACAGTGCACATCGCCAAGCTAAAGAAGAAGGTTTGAGTATCATTTAACCCAGGACTTCCCAAAACTATCTGACTGCAGAACCCAACCCATTCCCTTTTCTTCTGGCGGAACTCACTTTAGGAACTGCTGCCCAAGTGTGAAATCTTGGATGCACCAGAGATGCTCAATTTCCGGCCCTTCTGTGAGAACTTGTCTTCTGACAACTGTGTCTTTGCTGGCTTAGATCTGAGGAGCCACTGGCAGTCAGCTCCGTCATCCTGTCTGCTGTGGATTTTGTAAGCTTTCACTGTCAGAATCAGAACAAAATTCACACAGCTGTCACGCAGCTCTGATGGAGCACAAACAGGCAGAGGAAAATGGACACTGTCCCATGATATCAGGTCACTAGGCAACACGTCCGAGACAAGTGGTCCATGACTCTCCTCTGCCCTCCCTGCTTTACTGAGCTGCTGGGATGGTGATAATAACTAAGCAATGGTCCTGTTTGATTTACAAACTCACTCATCTTCCCAGCCACCCTCTGGGGGATATTCAGGGCAGCGACAAATGAGCCCCATTTTATAGGCGAAGGGACTGAGGCTCTGAGTGAGGATTAAGAGCTTTGTTTTCTTCTGGCATGATTCCCTCTTCCAGAAACCCTTAATCCTTCTTTCCACCACACATGCCCCCCAGCCTGGCTAACACTGGTCTGAAACCAGTCTGCCTGAGTTTAAAACAGGCTCAGCCATGCTGCCACTTCCCAGCTGTGGGAACTTGGGCACATTTCTGCATCACTGTAGTTTGGCTACGGATTAAATGGAAAAATGGATGTGCAGAGCATGGACAGAGCCTTACAGGTAAGAAACATTTAATAACGTTATTATTATTAACTCTCATCCTTTCAGCTTGGACAACATTTCTTCCTAGAAGCCCCCAGGAGCTACTCTCCCCTCACCCAGGCTGAGTCCAACCCGGGATCCTCCTGCACAGCCGTCCCGCCCCCAACAATCCTCCAGTGGTTCCTAACCCTGGCTGCACACTGAAATCCTTGGGGAGCTTTATAAAAATAACCACGCCCAGGCCCCACCTGAGACCAATAACATCAGAATCCCTTGAAGGATTTCTAGAGCATGAGCTAAGTATTTCCCCACCTGACCTTCCCCTCAGCCACTGAGAGATGCTGGAGACTGGGTGCCTGGGCTCCAGCCTGGGAGAGCATCCTGACACCTCCATTTGGGACATGATGGAGGGAGGCGTGAGGCTAGCCAAGCAGCATTGCCCACCTGCGTCTCTCCTCAATTTCCAAGTCTTCCAAGGAGGAGAATGCTGCAGTCTACTGCCAGCCTGCTGTCTGGCCCTCTCCCTTCCGCCATGTTCTCTTTTAAAATTAACCCTCTCCGGGGCTTCCCTGGTGGTGCGGTGGTTGAGAATCTGCCTGCTAATGCAGGGGACACGGGTTCGAGACCTGGTCTGGGAGGATCCCACGTGCCGCAGAGCAACTGGGCCTGTGAGCCACAACTACTGAGCCTGCGCGTCTGGAGCCTGTGCTCCGCAACAAGAGAGGCCGCGATAGTGAGAGGCCCACGCACCGCGATGAAGAGTGGCCCCCGCTCGCCGCAACGAGAGAAAGCCCTCGCACAGAAACGAAGACCCAACACAGCAAAAATTAATTAATTAATTAATTAGAAAAAAAGGCACTTAAATGCTATGAAAAAATAAAAAATTAACCCTCTCCACCATGGTAGTTTTGTAGGATAACCAACAAAAACAACAGTGATGGTAATAGCTGATATTGTGAACCCTTCCTATGTTCTGGGGACTGTGTTGAAGGCTAAGGGGCTAAAGTCATCCTCCTCTTCCATAAAAAAATACATCATTCAGATTCCAAAGTTATATCTGCAAGTTTCTCCTGATTTAAAATAATAGGTTCAGGACTTCCCTGGTGGCGCAGTGGTTAAGAATCCGCCTGCCAACGCAGGGGACATGGGTTCAAGCCCTGGTCCAGGAAGATCCCACATGCCGTGGAGCAACTAAGCCCACGTACCACAACTACTGAGCCTGCGCGCTAGAGCCTGCGTGCCACAACTACTGAGCCCGCGTGCCTAGAGCCCGTGCTTTGCAACAAAGAGAAGCCACCGCAGTGAGAAGCCCGTGCACTGCAACGAAGAGTAGCCCCCGCTCACCACAAATAGAGAAAGCCCGCGTGCAGCAACGAAGACCCAAAACAGCCAAAAATAAATAAATTTAAAAAAATAATAGGTTCATGGTACAACCACTGTGGAGAACAATACGGAAGTTCCTTTAAAAGCTAAAAGTAGAACTACCATGTGATCTAGCAATCCTACTCCTGGGCATATATCTGGAGAAAATCATAATTCGAAAAGATACGTGCACCACAATACTCATTGCAGCACTGTTTATCGATACAATAGCCAAGACATGGAAGCAATCTAAATGTCCATCGACAGAGGAGTAGATAAAGAAGATGTGGTACATACATACAATTGAATATTAGCCATTAAAAAGAATGAAATAATGCCATTTACAGCAACATGGATGAACGTGGAGATTATCAAACTAAGACAGAGAAAGACAAATATCATGTGATATTACTTCTATGTGAAATCTAAAAAAAAAGATACAAATGAACTTATTTACAAAACAGAAACAGACTCACAGACTTCGAAAACAAACTTATGGTGACTAAAGGGGAAAGATGGGGGGGGATAAATTAGGAGGTTGGGGTTAGCAGATACACACGACTATATATAACATAGATAATCAACAAGGACCTACTGTATAGCACAGGGAACTCTACTCAATAGTCTGTAATAACCTATATGGGAAAAGAATCTGAAAAAGAATGGATACATGTATATGTATAACTGAATCACTTTGCTGTACACCTGAAACTAACACAACACGGTAAATCAACTATACTCCAACATAAAATAAAAATTAAAACAAAAATAGGTTCATTCTTGGGCAGGGGGTGGGGATTGGCAACTAAGATGATAGAGCTGTGTTATCAGGGTTACCTCTAGACCTCTGACAGTGGAGACTGAAGTCCCCTCGATGCCCCTAATTCCCACTCTTCTTGTCCCTAATGGAGACCTCGAGAATTAGGAGGCAGGCGCTGGGAGAGCATCAGCTCCAGGTGCAGACTCAGTCCACCGGTTCAGTAACCTGCCACGGCTCCCTGGCAGACCCTAGGTTCCGCCTTCCAGGCTGAGACCAGCCAGTGCCCCCCATTTACTGTGGACTTACTCTGCATTAGTACCTGTGGGCCAAGCACTTGGCACACACTTGTGTAATCCCCACAGCAGCCCTGCATTGCCATCGCCCACTTCTGTGGATAAGAAAACAAATGCCTGCCCACAGAGGTCAAGTGACAAGGTCACATATAGGGTGAGCCGCAGAGCTGTGATCACAGCTCAGATCCCCAGTAGCCTTGCAGCTCCCTGATCTCAGGGCGCACACTTAGTTCTGCCCTGGACCCTGCTATTCTCTTTGCTTATTTACGTATGGCCCGAGATCCCCATTATACCCTCAAGGGCAGAGACTCATGTCTGTCTTTTTCTCCAGGGCGCAGCATGGTACCTCATACATAATGGGCCTGGGGAAAGGAGGAAGTATTCAGAATCTTTAACAACTTGCAGGACCAGGGCACTGGCTATTCAGAATGGCCACTGGTCCAAAGGGAGCTGCTGATTCCTAGAAAAAGTGGGAGAAGGTAGAGGGAGGAAGGGGTCTAGATTTTAAAATGTCGATTTCATCATTATTCAGGCATGGCTAAAAGATCGGGAGACGAGTGCCATAGAAAAAACAGCTCAATACATTCACAGATGCCAAGAGGAGGGGGCTCGCCACGTCATGGGGGCCACACGGGGAGGCACCAGGTTCGGTCAGAAGGCAGAGGGAATGTGGACAAGAGCCTTTATTGTGGTCTCTGCGGGAAGGAACAGGGGAGGTGGCGGAAACAGACTTAGAATAGGCTAGTTCAAATAACTTCAGTTAGCTCTGGGGCACAGGGCTGTCCCTAGTTGTTTGGTACCTCACCTTGAATGATCTGGGCAGGTGGGCGGTGGCTCAGAGGGAAAGAGCGTGACAAAGGTTGGGTGGGGTCTCCGGATTGGTCTTCCTAAGAGAGGGGTGCTTGCTGGCTATCTCTGCGAGGGGAAGTCCCTCCAAGGTCGGCAAGGCGCCCAGTAGTCAAAGCACCAGAATAAAAAGACATGCTTAATAAAGGCTGAGACACTGGGGGCAGCTTAGAGGCAGTGCTATTTGTCAAGTGGTGCTGAAGTATTCCAATATTTGGACACCTGGCTCCATTGTACCTGGGCATACAGTTGAATCGGTGCTGAGCCTGTGGCTGAATTGTGTGGGCGGGGCCTGCAGTCTCCTCGCCTCCCCACATCTCAGTTCTCCTTGGAGAATGACCACGGCAGTGCCATTCCACACGGCTGCCCTTCCCTTTTCCTTGGGAGCCACCAGGCAGCCCCCATCTGCTCGTACTTGCAGGACTTGCAGCTGGTGGTCGGGTGGGCTGCTCTCACTGCAGACAGGGTGACTCAGCCAGCTGTCAGCAACCAGAGCGCAGAGCCCACAATAAGCCTTGAGCCTCCCACCCCTTCTGGCAACTCCTGGGCCCAGGGCGTTGGGTGGGAGGGGGCCTCCCAGCGGCCCTCCACCCCACCAGCTCCAGGTGTTCACTCATGGATGAAACAGTGTTGATTTTCACATTATGATGCACAACTTGGCAGGTGCAAAGTGGAGGGGGTGGAGGAGAAGCCAGCCACTGATTCCGGGAATTTATTTCAAGACACATTAATTTGTTTCTTTCCTTCAAGGTCAAATCAAGTCATCTCCATATATCACCATTGGCAGTGACTGGCTGGCAGGCAGTTAGGAGGGGGTGGGGATGGGCTGAGGATAAAACTTTCCAGGGAGTTGGGTCAAGGGAGCAGAGCGTGGAAGCAGGTTCTGGGCGGTCCCTGTCCCAGCACCATCATCAAAGTGAGGGCTCCGGAACAATGTTCCTCGGTCATTTCGTTGGAGATCCCTGGGGAGGGGCCGAGTCATCCGTTTTGATGACAAGGCTCGTGTCTGTAAGTTGGAAGCTCTCAGAACTGAAATGAGCTGGCTTTCTGGGGTCTGAGATCATGTGTTTGGCCTAATTTCCCAGAGAGACCCACGCTCACCATTCCTTCCTTCATTCATCCATTCGATACACATGTACTTTCAGCGGGTGGGCTCTCAACTCTACCCGCTCAGCGTCTCACCATTCAGCGACCCAGAACTGACGAACGTGGAAAGGAAAGCTTTGCTTTTCTCTTTCCCTCACCAGGCTCTCAAAGTGAAAAGAAAGGGTAACACGACACCCAGCAAGGTGCCTTGCACTCCGTATGTGCCCAGTAAATATTGGTTGAACAAATATCAAATGAGTAGGGATTTTCCCCTTTACTTGAATGATTTCTCCTTTCATCCTTAAAAGCAGAGCAGTTGGGATGAGTTTTGGTGTTTGTGATTGTTATTATTATTTATTCTGCTACGCAAATGCCCAAGCTGTTACAGGATGTGCTGGGTTGGGATGGGGGTAATGGTGAGGGGCTCTGGCCAGCTTGCTGGGAGTCTGAGCTGAGATCCTAAAGGATTAGTCAAGGAAGACGCTGGAGGAGTAAGCGCTGGAGAAGACAGCAGTGTATTCAAAGTTCTGGGAGCAAGACAGGGCCTGTCTGGTTAGAGGAGCCGAGGGAAGTCAGATGGGGCTGCAGGGCGAAGGGAGGAGGTTATGGGAGGGTGGAGAGCAGTGACCCAGGGGAAGATCCCATAATGCCTTGCAAGTCTGCAAAGAAGCTTGGACTCAATCCTTTGAACAACAGGGAACCATCAAAAGGTTTTAAAAGGGACATACCCTTCCCTTTGGCTCCTGTGTTTTCTTGGGCCTGTGAGGCACCTCCCCACCCCAGCCTCGTGTGCTCAAGCCTGACAACCGTGGAGTGACCCCTCCTCTGATAAGCCAATCCTATCCCCACCCCCCCTGCCATGCCCCGATTTGAAAGGTCACTTCTCTTCCCACAAGGTGGACGGACTCATTTAAGACACCCTTACGTTCTGCTTCGCTGACAGAAAGGCAGAACAGGGTAATTAATGGGTTAATAGTAGAGTCAGACTCTCTAAGCCTGTTGCTTAGCAGGTGGGTGATTTGGGGCCATGCACTAATCCTCGCATGCATCAGTTTCCTTATCTGTAAAATGGAGCTAAGAACCGAACCTTCCTCCTGTAAGCGAGCAGGACCCTTACGGGGACAGACCGCCCCCCCTCCCCGCCCTCCACCTGTCTCTTGTTCGTAGTAAAACTTTAGCTTCCTAGGCGTTCCCCGAGTTCCAAAGAATAAATTTCATCAGAGAAGCGAGAAAAGACAGAGACAAAGGAAAACGGTCAAGCAGACAAAATTATAATAGTTTAGCCTTTAAACAAAGTCAAGAACCTTTAGCTCCTTCTCAAGGGCTATAGATACTATTCTGAGGCAAATCCTTCGAGCTGTTCGGCAGATACTGAAACCCGCCCCCCCCACCAGGTGGAAGACGTTAACTACATGCGGAGAATAAGCAGGCACACCCGCCCCCGCCCAGCCTGTTGGAACCAGAAGGTTGATGACTCCGACTCCCAATTAACTCACCACCAACCAATCAGAAGAACGTCCAAG
This sequence comes from Tursiops truncatus, assembly GCF_011762595.2. Taxonomy (NCBI): domain Eukaryota; kingdom Metazoa; phylum Chordata; class Mammalia; order Artiodactyla; family Delphinidae; genus Tursiops; species Tursiops truncatus. The sequence continues at coordinate 10,203,234 of NC_047046.1, forward strand.
AGCTGACCAAACACCCGGCAACCCTCTTCCTCACCCTGTCTTCAAAAACCTTCCCCTGGGGCTTCCCTGGTGGCGCAGTGGTTGGGGGTCCGCCTGCCCATGCAGGGGGCGCGGGTTCGTGCCCCGCTCCAGGAGGATCCCACATGCCGTGGAGCGGCTGGGCAGAGCCTGCGCGTCCGGAGCCTGTGCTCCGCAACGGGAGAGGCCGCAGCAGTGAGAGGCCCGCGTACCACAAAGAAACCTCTCCCTGAAAGCTGTCAGGGAGTTCAGGCATTTTGAAGCCAGCTGCCTGGACTCCATGCTTGGCGCCCTGCAGTACACGCTGCACTTTCCTTCACCGCACCTGGCGTCAGTAGATTGGCTTTACTGCCTGTGGGCCAGCGGACCCAAGTTTGGTTCGGTGACACTCATAGAATTGTAGCGTGATTAAATCTATGAACACATATAAAGCCCTCAGCACGGTGGCACAGTGAGGACGGCACACAGTGAGGATTTGGTGAGGGCCGGGCTTTCTATCATCTGCCTACGCCTGTTGCTGCTCTGAGCTCCTCTGGGAAGGAATCGTGGCTGTTTGCTATATGCTTGGCTCCCAGCATGGGACCAAAATAAGTAGGTGCTCAGGAAGTGGTCACTGACTCCTGCTGTCATTTCGGGGTTTGGAGGTGCTCTTAAAAAGAAGCTCTGCAACTCATTAACTCTTCCGGAAGCAAACGTCTAGGTTCAAGTTCTACCATCACCATGGGACTTACCTGAGCTACTTCCCGGAGACGCAGCTTCTCCACCGTAAAATTGGACATCTACTTCCTGGGCTAACGTGAAGCTTAAGTGAGATTGGCTCCAGGGATAGAGCATGTGACCCAGGCCTTACCAATCAAAGCACTGATTTCCTGGGCTGTGCTTAGCTCAGGGATGGTCATGTGACCCAAGCTGGTCCAATAAGAATGACTCCCAGCAGAAGCGATGAGAAAAGAGTGGCTTTTCTCGCTGGGGACTGGAATGTGGGAATGTGGGGATGTGGGGCAGTAGTGATCACAGCTGTCTTGTGACTACTTGAGAGGACATGGGGACACAGAAGAAAAGGGGCAGGGGACGTGGGAGGCAACAGGGAGACTGGGGATGGAGCCGACACCGCAGGACCAAGAGACAAACAGTTCTATTAACATCATTAGAGATCTGAAAGCAGCGTTTAACCTGGACTTCACAGCTGTGCCCAATAAACACCCCTTTTTGCTTAAATCGGTTCGAGTGGGGTTTCCCAGCACTCAGCACAGAAACAGTTCTCACTGATGCACCCTGGTAGCCTCCCTGCTCCCCACCACCCTACTTTCAGGGTTCTGGGCTCCTGGCAGCATCAGTGTGGGGCATCCCTCAATTGTTGATTGCCCCTTTTCTCCTTCCTGACAGAACCTTGTTTTTTCAGGCAGCAATGTTCCTGGCCTCAAAGGACAAATCAATATTGATCTTAGCCCAACGCAGCTTCCCTTTCCCTTTGCCAGGGATTGGCTGCAGCATACACGTGACCCAGTTTTGGTCAATGAAATAAAAGAAAGAAATCTGCTGAGAGCTTCTGGGAAAGACGTTACCGATAAAAGAGAAATTCAGACAAAAAGACTTTTTTACCCTTGCCTTCTCTTCCTATACATTGTCATATGAGGTTGAGATGCTTGGAGCTGCTGCAGCCATCTTGCAAACATGAAGACAGAACTTGTAGACTTGTCAGAGACGGCAGAGGAAAACGATAGAAAGACTCTGGGTTCTTGGTGGCATAACAGCTGAAAAAGTAACTCCGAAATCACTCATATCTAAACTTCTTGTAAAGTTAGACAGATATTTATGTCATTTAAGCCCCTATGCACTGGGCATTATTATTTGCTGCCGCAAGCATCCCGAATAGATGTGGCATATCTAAGTGGTACTGCATTTAGTTCCCATCAAAACAACACACGAAGCTAAGAACAAGCTCCTTTATTATTATTATTATTTACTGTTATTTTCCCCTAAACAGCACAATTCAAATAACAATGACACACATGTCCCACCCATAGACACAGTACCACGAGTCTGCCTGACAGGCAGTCTGGCCTTTGCTTGGTTCCTGGTGGAGCTGTCTGGAGACAGCCCCCTCTGTAAAAATCCCGACTTGGACATAGGAGACACAAGAAAGGGGGGACTTTAGCCAGAGAATAAACTAAGGGGCTTCCAGAGTCCTTGGGGAGTGCCAGCTTGGGAACATGCTATAAATGCCGGGGTGGAGGGCAGAAGGCACTGTTTGTTTTCATGTGGTTGTTGGATAAATCCCATATGGGGATGTAAGACCTGTCTATAAGCCTGTGTAAACCAGGTCTTCAGAAACACAGCGGGGTGAGCTTCTGGGCTCCGTCAACCAAACCCTGAGGCAGGCATGGGCACTGGGAGCCCAGAATGGGAACCTGGGTGATGGGGAGGTCCCCAGAGAAAAGCAACTCTTGCATTAGCTGCAAGGTAAGCTACAATGTGAAATGTTATGTCCCCTTTTATTTGTTTTGCAGCTGTAGAATGTGCAACATTTTCATCACGATAGAAAAGGTAAAGAAAGAAAAACTCCCAGCATCTTGGCCTAAAGCAGCGGAACACGAACTGCCAATTGCGCCATCTTGCGGAAAAACCTACTATTACACTCTCCAGGGAATCTGGTCAATCCACCCTGACCCCCAACATTTCAGTCGCACTAAATCTACGAGTTCAGCTAAAGTAATGTATCCTGGAATCAAAGAAGCCCAGGGGTTGGGGAGGGAACAAGGAAGGGCCAAGACTGGGGTCTCAGGTACAAGTGACTTCCTGGCTGTCTTGGGGAAGCTCATTGTTGAAACTGCTCTCTCCAAATGGTGAGTAAGGGGGGATCTGGGGGGCTTCGATGATCAGCAGGCCTTCTGGGGAAAGCGAGGCGAATACTGTCACAGGATCCACCTCTGCAGGAAGCCTAGGAGAAACACACGATTCATTTATTATCTTTAATATAGCCAAACATTCTCATTTCATTTGAAAGAAAATATTTTCGATATTGCCTGGTGGGATTATTATTTTGATAATAATCCCAGCAGGCAAGTTCCACTACTATCCCCAATTTATAGATGAGGAGACTGAGATCAGAGAGGTGAACTGATTTGCCCAAGGTCACACAGCCGGCAAGCAGCAGAGGAGAATAGAATTGGAATCCCGGTCTCCGAACTCAGAGTAGCTTATCATGATGCTCCCCTGTCTCCCCAGGCACCAGAATTTTGAAAAAAGGTCCACGGTAGGGAAAGCCAGAAGGTTCAATCCCCATAGATCACCGGTCCAGGCTGGCTCTGACTATTGTCAATGCAGGGGTCTTGATGAAAGACCCAGGAAGTAAGGTGAGCCCATTCTGGTCATGGGCAGAAGGACCCTTCCTGGAGGGGTTGGGGAGTTTTTTGCTGTGAACAGCCACCTGTAGCCTCCTCTACCAGGGAGACTCCTGCCAAATTGAGCCACGGAGATTACCAAGGGGCTGCAGGGAAGGACGGAAGAGAACGGGAACTTGCGCAGTTGCCAAGCCACACTTCTGAAGTAGAGACAAGGCCAAGAGCTTGGACCTCCCTCTCTGGGCTGGGGATGAGCTGACTCCGTCTAACCCTTTGCACGCCAACCCACAGAACACCTGGGACAATATGACAGGGCAGCCGTGGTCCACAAGCATGGACTTTGCAGGCGGGCAGACGTGAGTTCAGATCCTGGTTCTTCCTGACTGTGCGACCTTGGGCTAGTGATCCTGCCTCTCTGAACTTATTTCCTTATAGGAAAAGGGGGTTAAAAATAGCATCTATCTCTTAGGGTGGTGTGACAATTATGTAGGACGATGGAAGCAAAGGGCTTAGCACAGCGCCTGGCATACAGGAAGTGCTCAGTCAGCCTCGCCTCCTGCATTGTTATTGAAGTCATTGGCTGTACAAGTGAGCATCTTGACAGCTGAGACGATTTTAGCGCAAGCACTGACCCATGAACTGTCGGAGCCCGAAAGGATCTCGACTGTCCAGGACGATGCTCCCACGTTACACACGAGGAAACTGAGGCCCCGAGATGGGGAGAGACTTGTTCAAGGGCTCTCACCGGGTGACCTCTATATTGAAACACGTGGTGGGAGAGCTATTCCTCCTCAACCCTCTTGCAGATCTTTCATTCACATCTAAGGGGAAGTCTCAGCTCTGTGTTAACATGCCTGTAACACCTTGGCCTCTATCTCTTGCTATTTTCTCTCTTTTAACAAAGAAAGAGCTAATCTATGACTTAGACCTTCAGGCAGGCAACATGGCCTAGTTAGAATTTAACCACATTTTGCTTCCGTTGGATTTATTTTACAATTGCCTTCTTCAGTGAACGTTTGACTGATGAGAATTGAACCTTATCAAAAGCGAGTTGATCGAAAAGAAAAAAAGCCGTGAGCAAATAATAGTATGGGAACGTAAGCACAGAAGGCAAAAACTAGTTGAAGATGGTTCGTGAACCACTCATTTGGTTTCCCCTAACCGAACAGGAAGGTCGTGGGCTTGGAAGGTGGAGACACCTGTGTTCAAGTCCCGGACCGGCTCATTATTGGTTGTGTGACCTTAGCTGAGTCCCATCATCCTCTGAGCCTCAGTTTCCTCATCCACAAGGTAAGCTTAATGATACCTACTCTATAGCATCCTTTTTTTTAAACATCTTTACTGGAGTACAATTGCTTTACAGTGGTGTCTTAGTTTCTGCTGTATAACAAAGTGAATCAGCTATACGTATACATATATCCCCATATCTCCTCCCTCTTGCGTCTCCCTCCCACCCTCCCTATCCCACCCCTCTAGGTGGTCACAAAGCACCGAGCTGATCTCCCTGTGCTATGCGGCTGCTTCCCACTAGCTATCTATTTTATGTTTGGTAGTGTATATATGTCCATGCCACTCTCTCACCTCGTCCCAGCTTACCCTTCCCCCTCCCCGTGTCCTCAGGTCCATTCTCTACATCTGTGTCTTTATTCCTGTCCTGCCCCTAGGTTCTTCAGAACCTTTTTTTTTTCTTAGATTCCATATATATGTGTCAGCATACAGTATTTGTTTTTCTCTTTCTGACTTACTTCACTCTGTACAACAGACTCTAGGTCCATCCACCTCACTACAAATAACTCAATTTCGCTTCTTTTTATGGCTGAGTAATATTCCATTGTATAGATGTGCCACATCTTCTTTATCCATTCATCTGTCGATGGACACTTGGGTTGCTTCCATGTCCTGGCTATTGTAAATAGAGCTGCAGTGAACACTGTGGTACATGACTCTTTTTGAATTATGGTTTTCTCAGGGTATGTGCCCAGTAGTGGGGTTGCTGGGTCATATGGTAGTTGTGTTTTTAGTTTTTGAAGGAACCTCCATACTGTTCTCCACAGTGGCTGTATCAATTTACATTCCCACCAATAGTGCAAGAGGGCTCCCTCTTCTCCACACCCTCTCCAGCTTTTATTGTTTGTAGATTTTTTTGATGATGGCCATTCTGACTGAGGTGAGATGATATCTCATTGTAGCTTTGATTTGCATTTCTCTAATGATTAGTGATGTTGAGCATCCTTTCATGGATTTGTTGGCAATCTGTATATCTTCTTTGGAGAAATGCCTATCTAGGTCTTCTGCCCATTTTTGGATTGGGTTGTTTGTTTTTTTGATATTGAGCTGCATGAGCTGCTTGTAAACTTTGGAGATTAATCCTTTGTCAGTTGCTTCATTTGCAAATATTTTCTCCCATTCTGAGGGTTATCTTTTCATCTTGTTTATGGTTATAGCATCCTTTTAAAGATGAGACAAAATTAAAACTCTCCATCTTTTAACATGACTCCTGACACACCACCGGGGTCACTAAACGGCAGATCAGACAGACACCGCGGAAGATGTGGAGCAAAGACACTCACGTCTGCTTCGGTTCTGGGCATCCGCCATTGATGACTTCCGGCATCCCCTGGCCTCTCACTCCAGCTGGGTGTGGAAAAGCCCCCATCTCCAGGCTTTGCCCTGCACCCAACCTGACTGGCAAATTCCAGGACCTCTCCCTCTCTCCCTCATCCAGTCAAAACAGGGTCTTTCACATGGGGATGGATGTGTTGAGAAGAATTCCTAGCCGTGGCTGAGGCAAACGGCTGCAGCATCCTGTCTGGGAGGATATCTCTAAGGAAGGATCTCAGCCTGGCTATATCTCCAAGGAAGGATCTCAGCCTGGCTGAAGGAGCTTCCCTGGCCTCTAGTGACTGGAGCTTTTCCTGGGAGAGGCAATGAGACCTCTGAGATGGGGCTAAAGCCATCCCAGACCCCAGTCCCACTGCTTGGTGTCTGTAGTCTGGGCAGAGCCAGGAGGTCCCAGAAGTCCCAGCTGCTCTTATGTGATTCCAGCCTTGTGGAATCTTTAATAATTTTAATTCCCATGGGCTGGGCGCTGAGTCTGTACACATCCTCTCATTCCCCATCCTGAGGGAAGGAGGGATACAGGAACAGAAGTTCAGAGCAGTTCAGCATTTTGCTGCAAGTCACCCACTCAGTCATGGAGCTGGGACTCCCTACACGCAGAGGCGAGGTTCAACAATATTTAACAACTGGCACAGCTGGACCAACCAGAATGGATGGATCCATGCCGAAGTGATGGAGGAGGGTCCTGGGGGCCCTTTAGTCGCTGGAATGCGGGGAGGCTTGGAGGGTCCAGGGACAGGGTTGGGATGACTGGTTGACTAAGGAGAGCCTCTGGAGGGCTCCTGGCCATGTCAGTCCAGTGTCCTAACAAGCAGCCCAGCCCAGCTGCCAAGGCTCCAGCAGCTTTAGGCACTTCTATCTGGTCAAGTAACTCCCAGCAAGCTGTCTTCCCGGAGGCCTCGGAGATGGTGAGATCCATGGAAATGGCTGTCTTTTAGAGATGATGAATTTGCTGACTTCTTTCCGGTTCAGTCCCTTTCACAGCTCTGCCCTGCCTGTGACTCCATCCTGAGACCTTATTTCAGTCTCTTAAAAGAAACATCAGGGCTTCCCTCGTGGCGCAGTGGTTAAGAATCCGCCTGCCAATGCAGGGGACAGGGGTTCAAGCCCTGGTCCGGGAAGATCCCACATGCCATGGAGCAACGAAGCCCGTGCGCCACAACTACTGAGCCTGCGCTCTAGAGCCCAGGAGCCGCAACTATGGAAGACTGCAAGCCACAACTACTGAAGCCCGCGCGCCTAGAGCCCGTGCTCCGCAACAAGAGAAGCCACCGCAATGAGAAGCCCGTGCACCACAACAAAGAGTAGCCCCTGCTCACCGCAACTAGAGAAAGCCCGCGTGCAGCCAAAAATAATAAATAAATTATTTATTAAAAAGAAAGAAAGAAACATCAGCCCCCTCCCTCCCTCTCTCCCTCATCTCTCCCCCATCAGCAACATTTGTTCCGGCTGGCTGCGGTACTAGGGAAAGGCGTGGGTCTTGGGGATGGCAGGTGAGCCAGGGATGGCGGAGAAGAACAGTTTGGCGTTTGCCTTATCAGGAAGTGGCTACAGCCTTTGAAGTACTCCAGAGGCACCCGGTGGGTTAGGAATGGGCACATGGCAGGAGAGACAGGACTACAGAATCCTAAAGCTGAAAGCAGCCTCAGAATTCGGTTTGTGCAATCTCTCCAGACACAGGATATCTTTGCCAGGGCGAGGGGAGGAGTTAAGATGCAGTAACAACAACAATAATAGTAACAACAAACCACCACTTATGGGGACCTGCTGTGTGCCCATCACAGTGCCGTGATCTCATGTCCTTTTCAGCATCCATCCCTTTCACAGGTGAGGAAAGGGCATTCCTTGCTCAAGGAATGAACACAGTGAACTCAGAGTTCAAAGGTCTGTTTGGGCTGTTCTAGATGCTAATTTTAAGGACCTTGGGTATGTCCCTTCCCTTCTGGGAGATTTCGTTTCCCCATAATACAAGGAAGGTAATGTCTCCTTTCCCCACTGCATACCTTTGCTGCAAAGGTGAAATGGGACTGGGAAAAGACTTCGGACCGAGAAGTGCACATAGGGGAAGGACGCTGATTAGGGGGAAGGTGAGTCTCTTGTGCCTACAGTTGTTGCCATCGGGGCCTCAGGGTGGCTTTGACTCATTGGCTCGGTCCGCTGGTCTTTCTGCTGCTCGCATAATCCCCCCCACCCCCCGCCCCGCCTCAGCCCTTCTCACTCCCCTCAGCAAAACTGGCCTTTCCTTTGTCCCAGTCTCTCAGCCTGAAGACCCCTCTAAGTGGTGAGTAGTGATGACAGCAGGACACCTTCCAGCCTAATTCACGTGGATGCTTTAGGGAAGGCGCGCGTTCCCTTGGCCATGGGCGACTTAGAGCAAGCAGCCTTCGAAAGATTCTATTGGGGAATTTGGGGGCATCATATCACATGGGTGGGTGAGCGCCCCAATTTACATGGAATTGTGGACAAGTCATCTCGCCTTTCCTATTCTCGGATTCTTCATCTACAGAATGAGATTGTTAATCCCACCCCACGGGGCACTGAGCAGATGACTTGGCACAACCTACGTGCCGCCCTTTCTGGGAACCTATTGCACGTTTGCTGTGATACCTTCTCCCCTTGAGGTGCAAGGGTTCAATTCCCTGCCCTGGGGGCAGGGGTGTGTATCTTGAAGTAGAGATGCCCAAGAGGGAGAGACCCCAGATCTCAGATCCCAGCATCCCCACTTCCACTCCAATCCTACCCTGAAATCCAACTGCCAGGTTACTTACTGGATTTTCTTTGTGAAGTTCTTGGAAACAATGCCACCTTCTTGCTGCTTCTCTTCATGTTTACCTGGAAGGGAGAAGAAAGCCATGTGTCAGCAGCTATGTCCCTCGGGCATCATTCAGGACTCAGGCTCAGAGGTAAAACCTGCCCCGGCCTCGCTGTGTGGCTCGGGGCTTGGTCTAGAGGCTCTGGTTGTCTGAGCCTCTGGTCCCTCATCTGCTAAGTGGACCCACTTGATACTACCTCCCAGGCTGTTGTGAAGATGCGGTAAGACAACAGGCAGGTCAGGAGGCCTTGACCGTGGTTTGTAGATGATTATGCATTAGACGTGGGAAATCACAGTCTGTCTCCTGTCTTCTAAGATGTGGCACGGCATCTTCGAAGCCTTGCATCTCACCCCTCTCTCCTAACCAGCCAGGAGATCCCTGAGGCCAACATCCCAGAATGGGTGAGAGGAAAGAAGTGGGGCTAGTTTGCCACCCAGCTGGCTTTATAATGCACAGAGCCCTTTCCCAGCTCTGAGGATGGGCCTCTTTCTCCCTCAGTTACCGATGTGAAAACTGAGGCCCAGGGATGGGTCTAAGGGCACCCAGCAAGTGCATGGCAGCCCCAGTCTCAGAACCAACTCTTGGAATCGAAGCCAAGGGCTGGGGTCCGATGCCCCTCCGCCTGTTCCAGCTTCCAGTTAGTTATTTGGGCCCCATTATCTGTACTGAGTCCTGAAAGAACTGCCTGGAAATAATGCTTCAACCTGCTAAAAGAAAACAACACCCTAAGGGGGCTTTCCTGAGAAATGACACATTAGTCGCCATGGATGTAAAATTCCACCCACCCCTCCTCCTCCAGGCTGGCAGGCGAGGGCTTTTTTTCTTTCCTTAGGAAGGAAAAATATGAAATTACAAGAAGGCTTAGGCGCAAACTGGCTGCCGTCTGCAATTTATGTAACAAATTCTGAGCCCGTTGGCCATCCCCGCTTTTTTTTTTTTAAATGGAGAGAGTATCTCTAATTTCTCGTTTAACAAATCGGATTAGCGCCTGGCAGAGCCATCAGGCTCCTATTATTACTCGTTCCTCACTTGTGACACCACATTCCAGAGCCAAGAACCCTCACTTACCCGCGGACATCCTTCTGAGGGGCTTTGGAATCTAGACTGTAAATAACCTTGTGTAATATAGTGTCTTACTGCAGTCAAGATTTTAAGCTGATAATTTATAGGTGATTACATTATCCATTACCTTTTTATTATTCATTATGCCTTTATTAATAACATTTTTTCTGATTACAAGATAACGCATGTGTATGTTTGAAAATGTAGAAAAGAAAGAAAAAAAAATCAAAACCCTCCATAATTCCATCACCCCAAGGAAACCACATTTTTGTATAAGTTCCGGACTTTTCTATGTTACTTAGAAATGCATACATGTTATATAGTATAGACGTATATCACCTGTTTTATCAAATGAGATCATACTGTATGTTACACCTGAAAATTGTTTTTCTCTCTTACTGATGAGTTATAATTATTTTTCCATATTATAGCGAATATTCACTGCCAACCTGACTTTTAATGGCTGTGGGGAGATATAAGTTCATTTAGCCAATCCCCGGCTTTGGGGCACTGAGAGGGTTTCTGACATCAGAAAGAACCTCACTGTACTGAACATTCTTGTAGCTAGATCTTCACACCTGGCCTCATGACTTCCTAGGATAAGTTCCAAGTTCTAGAATTTCGAAGGCTTGCTCTGTATGTTGTAAATTTCCCTTAGGAAAGGCTGCATTAACGTAGTCTCCCACCAGCTGGGCGGAAAGGGGTACATTTACAGGAATTCATTTTTCAACGGGAGTGTCTGGCTAACCAGAACATACTATTCTGCCAACGTGCTGCCTCTTGAAGCTCAGAGAGTTTATTCTGACCTGCCAAGTCCGTGACCACCAGCTGACCAGCTCTGATACAGGCCTGTGGCCAGAGGAACACTGTCTGTCCCCTGGTCCCCTTCCCAAAGCCTGGGCCTCCGGAGACCTGCTTCCCCTGGGGACAGGCCAGTGCCTCTGACTCAGCCCTTTTGCACACTTGCTGTCCTGGCAATAATAAATGATAATGATGGTGATGGTGAGAATAATAACAGCCAGCTCTTATGTTGCGGCGCTTCCTTGGTGTCCGCCACTGTTCTAAGCACCTTACCGATATCAACTGTTCATTTTTCACAAAAACCTTAGAAAGCAGGTACTTTTATTATTACCATTTTGTGGATGGGGAAATGGAAGTTCAGAGAGGTTAAGTGATGTGCCCCAGGTCACACAGCTTGGAAGTGCTGGAGCAAAGACTCCAAGGCAGGGATGTGGGTTGGGGATTGGAGTCCCTGCTCTGACATTTCCCAGCACATCTCTCTTCTTCTCTACAATGGCGGTGACAACAACTTCCTAGGAGCCAATGAGTCACAGAATTGCTTTGAAAGTTGTAAAAATACCATGTGAAGGTGAATGCTTGTGGTTTATTTTGATACTGGGGGAAAAAACTGACCCACAGAAGCTAAACCTCTCTGTCCATGCTCTGAAAATAGGGTATCGGGGTTGTGGGGGGATCTCTAAGCAAAGGCAGCTCCGTAAAGGGGGGCTTGGGGGAGGGTGTTAAGCTGGGTGAAAGAGGGTTTTGCTAGGAGGCCCCTGCTGAAGCTTAATTTGCATGGTATTTGGATATCTATTTACTGGGGCAGCTTAAGGATTACGACTGATTTTTAATTTCTTATTTTGCTTTCCTGTCTACATTTTCTACCATGGAAATATTTTATGTTGGTAAACAAAAAAGCAATTATTATGAAAAAAACAAAAAAACGAACCCATCTGGAGGCCAGGGGAAGCTAGAGGTCCCTCACAGCCACCGAGAAATTTAGGTGCCAAGAAGCAGCATCAGCACTTCGGGGAAAGCCATCGGCCCAGCTGAAGAAAGAAGGGGCTGTTTCCAGGGGAGGCAGAGGCCCTGGGATTCAGGAGAGGGGGTGGAATAAAGCCTCTGGCTTTCCAGTCCCTTCCTCGGCCAGGGCCTGGGCCAGCGGCCCATGAAGAGAACATTTCTTGGCTGGTGGCTGCAGGGTGGGGGAGGGGTATATGTGAGGCATGATGGAAACCATCTAGTCTAGCATTTTCCAAACACTTCCCTGGGCCTAGACACTCATATGTGGTCAGATAAGACAGGGCTACCTCTCAGAGATTCATAAACGCCATTAGCAAATTCAATGCTCTGATAAGTCCTGCAGTGAGGAGACCAGCATTTATCAGATGCCCAGTGATATCTTAAAACACACCATTTGGCAAATACTGATCTAGTCCAACTCCTCATAAGACCAAGGGTAAAGCTGAGGCCCAAGAGGTCGTAGGATTTGTCCCAGGCCACTCAATTAGAAGCAGATCCAGCCATCCTGACTTGGAACTACCTAAGCAGGCCTGGCTTTGAATTTCAGACCTTGCCATGGAGAAGCAAGTGATCTCGGGTGACTTAGTCTCTCTGGGCCTCAGTTTCCTCATCTGTAAAATGGGTGCAACAAACCTACGCATATTTCCTTGGAAGTCCATGTGAGGAACCAGTGAACCAACATCTGGCTGCGTTTAGCACAGTGCCCTGCACAAACAGCTTGAGGAAGAATGGGTGTGTCATTAAGTGAGGTAGGATGGGAGACTGATCTGACTTCCCACGTCCCTTGAAAGTTGCTGTTCAAACGGAGCCCCTGATAATCGATTTGATTTTTTAAATCCCTGTTATAAAAATCTCTGTATGTATTCTTGGGGGATTTGGATTCTGTCAAGCCGACGTTGCTAAGTGCACAGCTGTGAGGCATTTTCAACCTGAAAAGGCTTTGTCTGTCTTTGTCTTATTTAAGCCCCCAATGACCCCATTTTACAGATGTGGAAGCTGAGGCTAGGTGACCCACTCGAAGCCTCTGGGTTAGTACGGTACTCAGCTGGGATCTCAGCCTGGAGCTGCCAGACCCCACCTAGGAAGGAGGATGGAGAGGAAGAAGCTCTCCAGGCTGGACAGAGTTCTCCTGAAGGGGCCACAGGGCATGGGACACCCTCCACCCTGGGGCGGAAGCCTCTGGAACCCTAATTCAAACAAAGACAGGAGGAGCGGTGATAATAATCACCTTGTTTGCAGAGTGCCAGGCAGACACTAGTATTAGCTCCATTTTACAGACACTCTGCATTTATTATCATGGATCGTCTGCACGTACTTAATCTTCCCTGCAGCCTTGCAAGATGGATATTATCAGGATCTCCACTCTTCAGATGGGGAAGCCGAGGCTCAGAGCAGTGAAAAGACTTTCTTGTCCATATCCATTCAGAGATTGAACAGTGGTGGTGGGATTTGAACCTGGGTCTCAAAGAACATCTAGCATTTATGTATGTATGTAGGTATGTATGTCTTGGGGCCTTAATATTCTAGTAACACCAGAACAATGCCAATCCCTTGTGTTCTAGGCACTATGTACACACTTTACATGCGTCATCTAAGACAAAAATCCTTAGGCCGTGTAACCATTTGAACCCCAATTTCCGGATAAGAAAACAAAGCCCAGAGAAATGGTTTCAGGCGGCTGGCACCCTGGCCATCTCCCTCCACCCACATAAGGCCCCAGAATGCCGCCTGGCCCACCACACCCTCCGGAGCCTCTGATGTTTATAATTCTGCCCTGGGAGCCTTTGAAACTCCCCCTGAAGACTGCTCTGCTGGGGCTAGTCCCTACCCAGCCTGTTTGCAATGGCTTTTATTGATTTTCCAGCTGGTGGAGCCTGCCAGGAACATGCTTTTTAATGGAACATTAATTGGGAGGGAAGGGACAGAAAGCTTTTCCCCTGCTGCCCTGCTTTGCAGGGACTGAGCGTCCATCTCCTCTTTCCTCTTCCCCAAAACATTCCCTCTTCCAGGCTGGGACGTGGGCAGGCCCAGACTCTGCCTGCTGCTAACTCACGGCGTGACCTTGGACGAGTGCCCACCTGGGCCTTAGCCTCCTCAGCTGCAAAATGGGACTAGCCACCTCTGCTTCTCAAGGCTGGAGTGAAGATTACTTGAGAGCAGGAATATAAGAGCTGTAGCCCTTGGCACCTGGTAGGTGCTCAACAAATTGTCAACTTGCTCCTGGCCTCCCAATTCCCAGACAGCCGGGGTTGGAATCCTTGGTGATCTTGGGTGGGTTACTTTAACCTCTCTGTGCCTCAGTTTCCTCATCTGTAAAAAAGAGGAGACAGGCCCCGCCCCTTCTGCTTGTGTTCATTGAGATGCCACAGGTAAAGCTCTGAGTACGGTGCCTGGGAGACCGTAAGCGCTCGACCAGGGTTACCACGTCGTAGCCTTATAATGACAATTATGCCTCAGTTTCCTCATCTGGGACAAGGGAAGGTGTTTCTCTTGAAACCTGAGCTAGTTACTAACACTGTCATTACACAGCATCAAACACCCCCTTCTGGACTGTGTCGTGATGCTTGGGTACGTGAACCCCACTTCTTCTTTGGCTTTTCACTCCTATATCTGCTCAACTTATTCTTTATATTAAATTCTCTCTGTTAGGACATGCAACGTGGTTTCTATTCCCCTGCCTGTTGGCTGGCTGATGCAGCGCCCAAAGCCCCCAGCAGCTGAATCAGGTTAAAATTCCCCCCAGGAGCTGGAAGAGGAGAGCTTTTCCGTAAAGAGAACTTTTATGGGCTGCATTCCTGAGCCCTGAAGTCACCTGTGTCATGCAGCCACAGCGTCCCCTCCAAAGGAGCGTTCTCTTGGCTCTTCCAGGTCTGAGGTCTACACCCCCTCCCCGGCTTCTCTCCTTCCTGCCCCCCACTCACCAGACACCTCCACGTATCCGTCCTTGGTCTTTACCATCAGCTCCTCCGGCTTAAAGCTGTGCACATTGACACACACTTTCCAGGGCTCCCCGGGGAAGGGGGGTGGGCTCCTGCCCTCGGCAGGCACCCCAAATCTGGCCACAGCAGAGGGCCCCCGGGGCACCATGCCCGACCTCAGGGTCCCCGGCCAGGCGGAGGAGAGTCGAGGCAGGGCCCAGTCGGGCCAAGGGGCAGTCAAGTCGTCGGGGAAGGGGTCCATGCCGAAGCCATCATCCAGCAGGCGAGAGGACAGAGATGAGTCCCGGAAGGGGTCCCGGCGCCGGCGGCTCGTGTAATGGCAGGGGAAGGGCATCTGACCATCAGCCATGGCGGCTGCTGAGCTGGAGGGGAAACAGAGGCTCAGAGAGAGGGAGCCACCTGCCCAAGGTCACACAGCAAGGGGATGTGGGTGCACTGGCCTTCCAAGGTTATTCTTCAGCTTCGGAAAATGCCACTGCCGAGGACAGAGGCACACACCAGGCTGGGGTCCCAGCCCCGCAAGGCTCTCCAGCCACCAAAGGCGACCCTTGGCCGGTGCAGCAGAATTCTCCAGGACCCCTCTCCACACAGCCTCACCGGAGATGAGCCAGCCACCGTCCGCCCAGGCCGTCCAGGCTCTCAGCCAGAGCCGCTGAGTGGAGCGGAGAGCTTAATAAACCGGGAACGCAGGTCTAGAAACTTCTTGCTTCTCCTGGGCTGGGTGCCTTCTATTTATTCCTGCTTGGGGCTGGAGGCGGGCTCTGCAAGCACCTCCTGTCACAGGAGTATTCAGAGGTGATGAACCAGCCCCGGAGAATCTGCGGAGGGGACAGCTGGGCTCCCGGGGGGACTGGGAGGGGCCTTCGCGGCCAAGTTCTGCCAGCCTCTCCGGACTCTCCTCCCCCAGCTCGGCTGGGCTCAGCTCCGCCCTCCCTCCCGCTCCCTTCCCCCCAGAGCCTGCCCGCCCCTAGCGGGGCACTAAGGCCTGGCTATTAATAACCGTCGCCTGGCTGAGGGCTCAGATCACCCTCCTGAAATACCTTCTCCAGAGTCTGCAGCATCCTGCCTCCCCACTGGGGACCCGCGGAAGGGGAGGAGAGAGACGGGAGCCAGTGGATTGGAAGGCAGGTGACCCTGGGTTGCAATCCCCCCTTCCAAGCCTCCAGCATCCTCAAGCTCTAAGAGCTTGCCTCCTGAGGGGCGTAACATTCTTCCCCAGGTGGCTCTGAGCTGTCAGCTTTCCCACCTGTAAAATGGATGTAATGGTAGCCTCCTCAGGGATGTATCATGAGGTCATCCTCCTTAAGCATTCAGCAAACCATCACTTTTATATTTTCAATGTTGATTCTCAATTACATGATGCTTGCTACATGCCAGGCCCTGTTCCAAACGCTTCACAAACATTAGCTTTGCGTCATCCTCACCAACAATCCCGTGAGGTGAGAGCAGTGCGATGATCCTACAGGTGAGGACACTGTCATAGGAAGCGTTAGCCAATGGTAGCTTCTCTTATGATGATGACAGTTAATAATGATAATTATCCAAAGGTGCTCTATGCAGGCAGTGTCTGGTCTGGAATTCCAAGCCCAGAGAGGACCTATTTTCTAGCCTTCCCTGCCCCTCCCTGGTGGCTCAGAGAATGAGTCTGTTAATTGTCCTTTAGCCTAAAGGCCCCTCGAGCTTGGGTTCATCTTTCCTCTGTCCCCAGCAGGTGTGCAGTTCGGGGCGTGCTATGCCCCCTCTACGGGCTTAGGGTCGGGACCCTGCCTTCCTCGTGGGCTGGGGTGGGTTGGGGGGTGTTAAGGAATTCAGTGAGTCATCGGTTGAGATATCGGTTTGGTATTAAGCAGGGCGCACATGAGGCAGTTTGCTAAAAATAATAGTATGGAGGGTGACACCACCACCACTGTTTACTGTTCCCTGCGTACCTGCCACGGCGGTGAGCAGTTGCAGATGTTATCGCCCTAAACCCTCACAACAGCGGTGTGGGCGCTGTCACCATGCCCATTCTGCAGGTGAGGAAACAGAGGCGCAGAGCGTGGCCTGTGCACACCGCTGGGGGGCGGCAGGGCCCGGGTGGGAACCTGCAATTCTGGGCTGAGCTGACAGACCCAGACCCCGCTGCCTTCTCCTGGGGCCGAGAGGGGAAGATGGAGGTGCTCCCTCCCAAGTGACTGGGGTGAGATCAACGTGCTGGAAGCTTCAGGCTGACGTCACGTTGGGCACCGAGGCCTCAGCTCTCTCTGTAATTACAGCGGGGCGAGGCTGGCTGGGTGTGGAGCCAGGAATGGGGAGAATCACTGCATGACACACAGAAGAAAGCTGGCCCTGCCTGCGACCTGAGCAGGGGCTGGAGAGGTTTCCGAGCAGGGCTGGGGGTGGGGCAGTGTTCGCCTTCCGAAGTGCGAGTCTGCTGGTGGGTGTGGTCTAGAAGATGCTGCTTCTCCTTCCTCCCAGTCTTCCCTTCCATAAAGACTGGGGAGGGGGTGGGGAACACAGGCTCAGTGACCTCACCTACCTTCTCATTTCAGTGATGATTGCGGCATTCAGGCCGGCAGGAGGGAAGAGACTGCTGTGCAGCTAGAAAATAGCGACAGCAATCATTAGCATTTATCTGGCACTTTCCATGTGCCAGGTTCTGTTCTAAGCACTTTAAATTTATGCGTATTAACTCAGCTAATCCTCCCTACAACTCCACGAGGAAGGGACTTTTATTTATTTATTTTTTATTTTATTTTATTTTATTTTTTTTATAAGGGACTTTTATTATCCCCATTTAACAGATGAGGAAACTGAGGCACGGGGAGAGGATGTGTCTTGCTCCTGTCTATATGCCCAATTAAGTAGCGGAGCTGGGATTTGAACCTCAGAAGTTTCATTCCTGATCCCTCTGCTGTACTGCCTCTTGTAATCATAGTCACTGCTCACATCGATTGAGCACTGACTGTGTACCAGGCCCTGTGTCCAGCACTTTCATTCATCGCCTCAATGAATCCCTGTAGTTCAGAGAGGTGAAGCCACCTGCCCCGGGCCACACAGCTGGCTGAGGACTGGAACTCGAGCCAGTGGGATGTGGGAGACCCCAGTAACCAGAATGGGACAATATTGCCCAGGCCTTGTCTGGCGATCCTCCTGCGTGCCTGTCGTCCTTTTCCCCCGGGTGCTTCCTATGTTTCTGGGTCAGGCCAGCCTTCTGTTTCGGGAAGCTGAGCAGGGAGGCAGCTGCTGGCCCTGCTGACAGGCGGCCTGGAGAGGAGTCAGCAAGCACACAGGGAGAGTGGTCAGTAAGCCCTGCAGGCTGTGGGCGGGTGGCAGGTGAAGTATGGGGTCAGCTCCGGGAGAGGCGGGGGGCAGGGGATGGGTGGGGGGGAAGGGCCTCCAGGCTGGCTCTCAGGGAAGGAAAGACCCTGGTGGGGCTGGGGAGGGGGCGATGCTACACCCCAGGTCCTGGAACAAGAGTTCTCTTGGCTGCCATCCTCTTGGAGCTTTCACACAGGAAGGGCTACAATTAATCCTCAGACAGACAGTCCAGGGGGAGGGTGACATCACCCTGCATTCTGGAAACGGGGGCCCTGGGACTAGAAACAGCAGCCTAAATTCGCACAGGGAGCGCCAGGACGAAGACCCAGGCTGATGCTGTGCAAGTTCTTTCCGCTGCCGTGAGAAACCCAGGTTCTCTCCCTCCCCAGCCTTTACCCCTTCACCTGCAGGTACAGCCACGATGGGGGTGGGGTCTGTGGCAGCTGAAGGGGGGCTCTATGAAGCCCTCGGAGGCATGGCTTTCTGGATGTCATTTTTGCCTAAAGTTTGCCCTACAACTCCAGGGGTCCGGACTCTTGCTCTGGGCGTGAAGGCGGGTTCTGGCAGCCTCCCCGATTCACTCAGGCTCCAGGTCCAGGAAGACCCAGCTCAGAGTTCCCTCTCTCGGTCGCCCCCAGAGTCAGCTTACTCCCCAGCAAACAGGAGGCAAGGATGATCATGCCTTTTTTCCTTCCTTTTCTCAGCTTCCCTGTGGGTGACAGTAATGGGATTTCCGGCATCTTCAGCTCCACGAGAGCAGGACCCTTGGCTATCTCGTTCGCAGCAGCAACCCCTGTGCCTAGAAGGGCACCTGGTACGTGACGGGAGCTCAGGAGATCTCGGCTGCGCAGATCATGTCTTGTTCTCGCTGCGTCTGAACTGCCTTGCTACGTGTGACAGACTCCACACACTGACAGCACTGGAATATTGACTGAAATTTCCGGAGTGCCTAGAAGGTGCCAGGCACCGAGCTGAATGCTCTCCAAGCATGTTTTTACTCAATCTTTACAACAGCCCTCTGCCCTGCGGTTTGTACTATCATCACCGCAGTTGTACTGATGAGGAAACTGAGGCTCAAGGCATGATGTAACTTGCCCAAGGCCACCAGCTTGTGGGCTCCGAACCCAGGTGTGTCTGAACTTCAAGCCCTTCTTCTGCTGCACACCCACACAAACACGTGATTAATAAATAAAATTAAAAACAACCCACGTGGTCGCTCCTTAGCAAGTCGATACCCTCCCAATCCCATGCAGGTGGTGCTTATTTAATAAGCTCTAGCTTCCTCCTACCATTGTCTCCAAAGTTCTCTCCAGACGGCTTCCTCTGACCACCTCTAAAAGTAATTATAATAATCCTAATCACAATTAAAATAGCAAACATTTAACATTTTGTACCAGTTGTGCTTTATGTATCAACTTAATCGTCAGCCAAATTGCTCTGAAATCGCTATCATTATCTCCATTCATAGATGATGACATTGAGTCACAGAGAGGCTAAATAACTCTTTCAAGGCACACAGTTACCAAGCGGCAGAGCTGATATTCAAATCCAGGCACACTGGCTCCAGAGTCTGTGCTCCTAACCACTCCGTGATTCTTTGAGTAACAACAATCAAAACAACTAAACAGTAATGAACCCACCGTTATTCTAGACCGGTTATGTCAAGACCAAGCTCTGCTAAAGGCCCTGTCTGTCTTCTCTCTTCATCCTCATAAAAACCCTATGACGCAGTGGGATACTGTTAATCCTGTTCTATGTGGAAAAGTCTAAGGCACAGGGTCGGGTCTGTGCTGACGGGCTCCTAAGCCTGTACCTTCAGCTGCCCAGTAAGCTGGGCCGCCTGGCCCCCGCTGTACGCCTGGCCAGAGCACCAGCTCTCCAAACCCAGCTGGGCCCAACAGACCGCAGCTGAGCTGCGGGTCACGGCCCGCCTCTCCCTTCACCTTCTCACTGGGCCTTCCTCTCTAGAACTTTCTACCAGTCCATCCAGACCTTCCCAGTAGAACAAACGACACCAGGACACACTCACATTTGGGAGCCTGGAGGCTGCCTGGGATGAGCCATCATGGTGTCAACCAGAGGATCCTCACGTGTTACTGACGTGAAAGGTGCTCAGAGCCGGGGCGGGGGCAGGGCTCGGTGGACTCCGCGGAGGGGGTTGGATCTTTGCTGCACGTGGCTCCAGAACGGAGTCGGGGGTCAGCTCTCTCCACCCATCTTCAAAGATGGACAGCCCTGGCTAACGGCTCTCAGGGGCCCCTTTACTTCCCCATTATTTATTCCTTTTATCAGGACTTCTGAGACCCCTTTCATAACTCAAATAGTCATTCTGAGCCAGGCAACCAGATTTTTAAGGAGTGAGAGTGCCAGCATTGACCACTTATAAAAGACAGTACAACATGGTGGGTAAGAATGTGAACACACGCTGATTGAATCCTGTTAGCTGTGCTGCTCTGGGCAAGTGTCTCAGCCTCTCTGAATCTCTGTCTTGCCAGCTGTAAAATGGGGATGATAACAGTACCTATCTCACAGGGTAATTGTCTGCACAGGCTGTGAGGGGGACATGGTCGAGGAGGTGGGTATGGGCCAGGTGACGTAGGGCCTCGTAGACCCCACTAAGGAGTTAGACTTTGTCCTGAGCACTTTGAAGATCCACTGACCTGTCTGGAGAGGGAGGGTGATGTGATGAGATGTGAGATTCTAGAAAAATCACGAGCTGCTTATGGAGAGTGTATTACAGGGCAAGACTCCAGGGAGACCAGTGAAGATTCTGTTGTAGGATCTGGGGAAGATGGTGGCCTGGGCTAGGAGAGGCCTGGCCTGTTGGCTAAGAAGAGGTGAAGGGTGGACATAATCCTTGATACAGTAAAGAAGCAGAAGCAATTTGACCATGGGATTGGATGGGAGGGGAGGGTTAGGAGTTTTTAGACCTGGGCGACCAGGTGAATGGTGGTACCGTGCAATGAACATGTGAGGACAAGCAGATATGGGGAGTGAAGGGACCCATTCGTTCATTTACTCTTTTATTCATTCACTTCGTATTTATTAAGTTCTTATGTGCCAAGCACTACCCTAGGGGCTAGAGAAATCAGTGAACAAGGCGAAAGTCTCTGTTCTCACATCGATCAAAAAACAAATAATCCAATCAACAATTTAAATACCCTCAGATGGGGCTTCCCTGGTGGCTCAGTGGTTGAGAGTCCACCTGCCGATGCAGGGGACGCGGGTTTGTGCCCCAGTCCGGGAAGATCCCACGTGCCACGGAGCGGCTGGGCCCGTGAGCCATGGCCGCTGAGCCTGCGCGTCTGGAGCCTGTGCTCCACAACGGGAGAGGCCACAGCAGTGAGAGGCCCGCGTACCGCAAAAAAAAAAACAACAAAACCTTCAGATGCTGAAAAGTCTTACGAAGGAAGTAAAGGCTCTTAGTTCCGTTTCTGATCTGATTTCCTGCTCCCATCCACCCCTTGCTCCCTGAGCTGAAGTCCCGGTGGCTTTCTTTCTGCCCTTGGGACAGAAGAGCCACACTTACTCCAGTCCGAGAACCTTCCAGTCACCTGTGACACTCCTCCCCAAATCTCGGCATCTCTGGTTTCTCACTTTATTTGTGCCTCTACTTAAATGTCACTTACTTGGACAAACCTTCTCCTATCATATTCTCTCACATCAGCTGGTTTCTTTTTCTTCATAGCCCTGGCCATTAACTGACAGTTACATTCTACCACTCTATTATTTGGGTTTTTTTCTTTTTAATCCATCAGAATGAGAGCTTCACGAGGGCTGAGGGTGGGGACCTTTGTCATTTAGGGCTCTGTCCTTGGCACCTAAAACAGTACCTGGCACATCCCTGGGATTCAGTACAATTCTGGGCACTTGGTAGGCAGCAATGCACTTCCAGATGCCATTGTGGTTGAGAAAAGCCATGTAACTAGTTGTGGCCAATGAATTGTGAGCAGAAGTGATGTCTGTCAATTCCAGTCCCAAACATTTAATATAATAGCCCCAGGGAGACCTCAGCTCCATGAGGGCAGGACCCTTGGGTGATTCCCCTTTCCTTCTGCACTCTGGTCACCAACATCATCAATGAGAGGCGTCCCCCTGCTGGATGGGAAATAAAGCTCTGTTCTCGGAAGACTCTGACATTCGGGGTTTCTTTGTTAGTACAGCATAACCCAGGCTATTCTGATGAATAGTTTTCCAAATTCTGTCCTTTTGTGGTTGTTGGCGTTCCTTCAAGAGAACTTTCTCGGTGCTAGCATCGTTCTGAGGGGTAAGCCATTCTCTCTCCTTCTCTATGGAGAGGCCTGGCTGGGAAAGAGGTATCTATTCCTCCCAGTTTGGGACATTTATGCAGAATGCCATTACCAAGCACTTAGCAGAGGGTCGCTCTGAGATCTTTGGGGAGAGCTGGAAAGTCTATAATCTTGAGGTCCCCTTTCCCAGATATCTCTGAGGTCAGAGCAGGAGGTGGTTTGACCAGTTGGTGACCGTGACACCAGGCAACTGCATTGGAAACTTTTTTTAATTTTAGGTCTGGGGATGACAGCTCTTAGGAGCGCTCAGCCTGAGAGGGTTCTCACGGTCTGGGCTGGGAGGGGGAGGAAGGTTGAAGTCTCTGGGAGGATGTACAGAGATGGACAAGGGGAGATATAAACATGATGTCTCCTTCTCAGGGCTGGCTTAGATTCACCCCAAATACGAGGTAGGATTAGCTTCCGTTGAGAACAACAGAGAGTCAAAATAACAGTGGCTATAAGAATAGAGAGGTTTCGTTCTTCCTAATATTAAAGTCCAGAGACATTCTGTCTGAGCTGGCATGATGCTGTGTTCCCCGCAGACCTTGGGGACTGACACCTTTCCCTCTTACTGCCGCATCTGTATGGGCTCCATTCCCAAAGCCATCTCATGGACCAAGGAGCCACCTGAGTTCCAGCCACCATGTCCTCATTCCAGCCAGCGAGAAGAAGGAAGGGATGAGGAAGAAACCAAAAGCACACAACGAACCTCTGTTATAGCAACTTCTGGAAGCAACCATGTAAAAATTCTGCCTTTTCTCGCTGGCCAAAATTAGCCACATGGCCACCGTAGCTGCAAGGGAGGATGGGAAATGCAGTCTTTATTCTGGGTGGCCCTGAACCCAGTTAAAAATTGGGGTGGGGGTTATTACTCTGGATGAAAGGGCGATGGCTATCAGGAGGCAACTAGAAACTCTGCTGCATCTTGAGAGAGTAAAGACAGATTTTGCAGAAGAGTCCTAAAATCTTCAAGTTGGGCTCTTTTAGAAAACTGGTGGGAAATATGTACTTCTCTGCACCAAAATGCTTATATTTTCTTACATAAAAACTTGGCATGGGTTGTCAGATGATTCACGGACTCTCTGAAGCCCAAGCACGGGAGGTCATGGATTCCCTTAGGTTAAGATTACTTAACCTAGAGATAGG
Source organism: Tursiops truncatus (assembly GCF_011762595.2). Classification (NCBI taxonomy): domain Eukaryota; kingdom Metazoa; phylum Chordata; class Mammalia; order Artiodactyla; family Delphinidae; genus Tursiops; species Tursiops truncatus. Next base: position 10,226,570 of record NC_047046.1, read on the forward strand.
ATTTGAGGTGAGAGAGACTCCAGGGAGAAAAGAAAACCTGCCATGAGTCACCCGGCCACAGGTTGGCCATAGTTATAGAAGGTTCAGAGCCAGGACTCAGAGGGAGTGGAAACCCCTGTTGCTCTGGGTACAAATGCCTGAATGATGCCCCGTGTCTTTCCACTGATGGAGGGATGTGAGAACTACTCTGGTAGAAAATGTCAGGGTGGGGATACATGTGGGGAGATCGCCAAGCTCTGAGGAGACTCTGGATTCTTCTAAGTGGAGGAGATATTTATGGAGGGCGGCAGCTGGGAGCGCCTGTCTTGAGAATTCAGTGTTCGAGGTGATGAAAGGTGAGAAGAGAGGCTGTCTGAGCTTTTGCCAAGGTGACCCGGCACCATCCCAGAAACTTATCAGGAGGGTATCTAGGCAACTCAGCCAGCCTACCCCCAACCCCCAACATTTTTAGGATCAGTAACAAGGACACTACCTCCATCAGGCCCTGGGCTAAGTGCTTACACGCATCACCTCTATCCATCTCCACGGCACCCTTATGAGATCGATACTTTCATTGTCCCCATTGGAAACACGAGGCATCTGAGGCTCAGAGAGGCCAAGCCACTTACACAGAGACACTCAGCTAGGAAGTAGCAGAGTCAAGCTCAAACCCAGGTCTTTCAGACTCCCAAGCCCTCACTCTCAGAAACTGCCTTTTAAAAATCATGCCGTTTTCCCATCTCCCCCAGAGCCTCACACGGTGCTGGGTGAACGGCAGATGTCCTCATCCGTCCGCCTCACAACCCACGCCGTCTCCTCTCACTCCGGGGGAGGGACGCAGCCCCTAGTGGGGACGGTGTGCGCACCAGAGATCCTGTGGAACATGTCACTGCTTTGTCCTCCTAGCCACACTCCCCATCCCACACCCCACATAAAGTAAAAATTAACCAGTTTAGAAATGCATGGGAATTGGAAGGGTGGGGCGCAGAGCTGACAGCTCCGAGCAGACTCAACTACATGGCAACCGGCCAGGGCCAGGGCCGGTACCTGCTGGGCATACGGGGAGCGGGGATGGACGAGGCAGGCAAGGCTTCTGTCCTCCTGGAGATGGGCAGCGAACACATAAACAAGTAAACACACTAATTACAGATAGTAATAAGCGCCGTGGAAGGACTGCACAGGATAGGCGGGGGCAGAGCCCGACTTCAGGCAGGTGAAGTCGATCCTCCGGTCCTGCACACATGCACTCGCCCCTGCCTGCGATTCCCGCCCCTCCCTCCTCTTCCTTGGGCCCCCTTTTCTGGCCTGGCCAACTCCACTCATTGCCCAGGCATTAGCCTAGACGTCAGTCTCTCTGCAATGCCTTCCTTGAACCTCCAAGGCTGTTTTAGGTGTCCCTTTGGACTCACCCTCATTCTGGCATCCAGCTGTGCCACCTACTAGCTGTGACCCGAGGCCCCTGTCTGTGCCTTAATTTCTGCGTCTGTAAAACTGGCATAAAATAACACCTACCTCGTAAGGATGTGAGGTTGAAATCACATAAGTAACTTGTGTCAGTATCCATGAAGCGCTTGGAATCGTGCCCGGCCCAGAGTAGGTCCTCTGCAAGAGTGGCCGTCGTTCTTGTGTTCTCAGTACCACGATGGCAGCTTGTACCACACCACAGGATAGCAAATCTGGACGGCGGATGACATCGTAGCTGCCACCTAACTCCGCGGTTCTCAGTCCTGGCTTCATATTAGAATGACCTGGGAAGCCTTTAAAAAGATGGCTGACGGCAACCACTCTCGGCGATTCTTATTCGGGGTGGGGGGATGGGACTTGAGCATGGCTGGGTTTATCAAGGTCACAGGTGTTTCTAATGTAGAGCCAGGGTTGAGGAACCCTGGTCTCAGCCAACCTCTTCTATCAGGTGGAGTAACGAGGGCCCAGAGAGGGCTCGGTTTGCTCTCCTCATGAAGCCAACTAGGGGCCCCTGCCCCTTGGGAACTTTTATTTCCTGATGCTGCCCCCCTCCCCCTGCTTGTCTGATCGTCTTCACCCAGTGGAGGGGCTGTGTGTGCCCCTGGGGCTGGAGAAGTTTAGGGTTGCCTCTGCTCCATCCCTGGGCAGCCGCCAACCTGGCCGGAAAGAGAGGCACTTCTGGAAGCAGGGCTGTCTCCCCTGGAGACTGGGAGGGCTGGGTCACCTGTTCAGGCCAATCGCAGGAAGAAAAAAACACAAGAGCCCTGTAACTGGGAGCCAGAACACGGAGAGAAGGGCAAAGACCTCCTCCATGAGTCACTAGGAGGCGGCTGGCATCCCAGGGACCACCTCCTGGCAGACACGTTTTCCAGAAGAAGTCATCAGAGGCCCTTAGGGAGGGCTAGCCCTGAGCAGATGGGGCTCGCACCTTCGGGAGTAGAGAGGTGCAGCAGAAATGGCCCTGCAGCCCACAGACCTCGGTTCAAATACCCACTAGCTACATGGACTTCCCTGTCTGAGCCTCAATTTTCTGCTCTGTCAAATGGGGCTAAATGGGGTTTAGGAAAATGAAATAAGTTAATGTATGCAAAGGGCTTGGCACATAATTGACCCATAAAAGGTAATTATTATTATTATATTATTATTTATTGATGAAACCTCAGAAGAGGACACTGGTGGTTGCCTTAACCAAGCCAATTTGGGAAGGAAGGAATCAGTGCACAAGGTGGGGCAGGGGGCACGGGGCAGGGAGGGAGTGGGGATAGGTAGCTCTGGATCTACCCCAAGGAGGTGATCCCACCCACATGACTCCCAAGGAGGATTTCCAGAGGGATGGGGGTAACCTGTTTTGTTTGATCTTTCTCCCCTAGCTAATTAGTAACACACTCGCGTGTAAACAAGGGGCTGAAACAACCTCCCAGTAGCCCTGGGGGTATGGGTGAGCGTGGGGCTGAGGCACATCCTCCTGTCTGGCCCCTGGGATGAGATATATATATATATGGTGTGTATGTGTGTGTGCGCGTGCGTGCATGCAATTTTGTGGACCCACATAGCGTTTGAAAAAAGAATGAATTATGAACATTTTAAACATCAGGAAATTCTATCTAAAAATTCAGGTTCTCTTGAGAACTTGGGAGATGTGGCAACACCAGTTTGAGAACTCTCCCTGGCAGTGGTATATTGGGCTCCCCGGTTCCCCGGAGTCCCAACCCTGTACACTTCCTCACCTGGCTGTCCCCACGGGTGTTTCCAACCCCTGTTCTCCACGGAAAGAAACTTTCACACCCGACACTGAGAACATTTCCGGGGGCCTCCACGGGGTCTCGGGGGGCCGCCCACTGTTCCGAGCTGGCTACTTTAGGCTGTCTTTCCGAAAGCCCCTCCCATGGCTCGGTTTAGGAAACAGTCATATGCCCACTAACATCCACTGAGTGCGTTGCATGCACTCAATTTGGTTTTTTTCGAGCCACCAGTGGGGTGTGGTCCTTGCTCCGCGGCACAGCGCTAATAATGACGGCGTCCAGACTAGAATCCAGGTCTCTGGACCCCCAAACCTGTGCCCTGCGCTGAACTTCCTCCCGACCGTGAAGGCCTCGGAGAAAAGCCATTGTACCAAAGGAAAGTGGTCACTTACTGCATAAGCAGATGTTGTAGGGCAGAGCAGTGAACAGCCTGGGGTCTGGAGTCAGCCCGCCGGGATCCTATCATCGATTCTGTGACCTTGGGCTGGTGACTGCTTTTCTGGGCCTCAGTCTCCTTCTTGGTAGAAAAGAGATCTTAATACCTATACCTAGTATAGGTTGTGCTGAAGACCAAGATAAAAAGGCTTAGGGAAAGGTGGCTGCTATGAATGTATATATGAACCCCAAATACTTACAGGCTTGTTGTGAGGAAAGGAGCGAGATGAACACTGTGATGATGTGTAGCACCAAAGCAGGTGCCACTTGGCTGTTCTCTGTCCCCGTCTCCCAGCCACCCTCCCTCTGCTTCTCGGCACCCGACGTAGACAGAGGACGCTGGGCCACGGATGAGAACACCATACCATGGAACCTTTTATTAGAACAGAGACACGTTTCGTACAGGCTGAAAAAAATCGGAAACCTAGGGTAGGTTATGCTTAGCTGTGGACACCAGATATCAAACAAGCCATGGCCACTGTATCACTGGGTAGAGCACAGGGTCCCAGGTTGCTGGAGAACACAGGAGCTTCTCCCCCTCTGATGTGGGCATGTGGGCAGAGGCCGGCTGCTCAGGCTGAGCTGGGCTGGTGGCGGATCCCCCAGGTCGGGGTTTTCCAGGTGGGAGTTCCAGCCCCTGATGTGGATCAAGCCCCCAGGGCTGAGGTGGTAGATTTTACTGGGTCCTTGGCCAGTGACTGCTGGAGGAAACAGCTGGGTATTGGGAGAGAAAAGACAGCACGCAGAGAAGTCCTCACAGCCTAGGCCTGACAAGAGAGAGCTACCGAGAAGAGCGTGGGTGGGGCGTGGAGTCAGGCAGGCTGGAGCTCAAGGGAGCCTGGGCACGTTAGTTCCCCCTTCCCAGGCCTCAGTTTTCTCATCTGAAAAGTGGAAATATGACCTGTGTCACTGGCTTGTTTCAACAATTGTACAAAACATGGCCTGACACGATACACGGTGGTGAAATCCAGAGCACGGGCAAAGCCATCCTGGTCTCTCCTTTGAATACACTGGATGGCTGGGCTTGGAGAGAAGTTCAAGCTCGTACAGAGGGCTTTAACCCAGGCCACAAGGGTTCCCAGGGGGCAGCACCTGGAGGTCTCCCGTGTCTGACTGCAGGACTCAGCTGCTCCCACCTCACCCTGCAGATGCAGTCCATGCCCTGCTTCTTTATTTTCTTCCGGCCCTTCAACCTACAGAAGACACGAGGGACCCTATATCTGACAGTTTGGAACTCACAGCATCAGAGTTGGAATCCCCTCCCCTCCAGCCTGCCAAGAACACTTAGGCCAAGCCCCATTTTACAGATGATAAGACTGAGGCCTGAGAACCACTCCATTTCACCCAGACAGACACATACAGGCAAGAGAACCACAAAAGAATGCTGTTCCCATCTTTTTGGCTCAGCTCGTTAGAAGATGAGGCATAGCTTTTCTTGGCCACAGAAAAGGAATTACAATTTTTTGTTCTCTCTTTTTCAAGGAGTTGTGACTTTTTAATAGAAGTTAAGTCTGTGCGCAAGCGTTTCGTTCCTCAATTAATTTCCATCTAAATGAGGATTTCCTGGAGATAACCAGTGCTTTAGTTCCCTTTGAGCTTAATTTGTACGACTGAAGCCTCCATTTCCGCCAATTCCAATTTGCTGGGTGGTTCTAGCACTCATTACCTGGGCGATAACGTCCCCACTGCAGACAGCCGCACCCAGAGCTGAGAGACGGACGGATTCCCAATAGCAATTCGGGAGAAGAGGTGGTCCTTCACCTCTCCCAATACCACTCAATAAATAGGAAATAAATTATTAAATAAGCCACGTTCTGATAAGGAATCCCCATCATGGTATTTACAATGCAAAACAACTACCACCAACAAACAAAACAAAAAAACCCTCAAAAATCCAAAAATAACCCAAAACAACAGCCACAGACAGAGGGGAGACAACAACTCCATCAGTATCACTGGCTCATGGGTGCGGAAGTGAGAAGGAAAAGGTCACAACAAAGCATCGCTTGATGACACTGCATCTACCCTAAGCTCCTCAGCTGGACACTGCTGGCCAGTGGAAGAGGAGGTGTGGTTTGAGGAGCCTTTTTTGGTTTTTTTGTTTTTCTTTCTTTTTAATCAGACAAAATTTTCTGTTCAGCTGGAGAAGAAAACAAAGCAAGACACGTGCACCTGAGACTATTCTGAATATTCGTGGAAAGGGATACAGCAGAAGAGAAGATGGAGGTGGGGCTCGAGAAGAAATAAATGTGCTTTCAAACCTTTGGGAGCACCCCAAATGTTGGCCTCTTCAAGCAAAGCCTTTTGGAAAGGAAGATGGTCTAAGTAAATGAAGAGATGCGGGCTCTCTGAGACTGAGACCCTCGTGTCTTTCAAACATCATAATTTGTGTTTTATTTTTTATCTTTTGCTTCTGAAAGATTGACTTTCCATCAAAGAAGGGAAGACGGACGTGGAGGTAGGAATGCAGTCCAACCTGGATGAACTAGAACGTCCCTGGGTGGGGGGTGTGAAGTAGCTTTTCCGAATCAACTGAAGGGAGTTCGCATATTGCTTTTAGGTTTTATTCTCATGATTGAGAACCTCCTAAAAATGTCTGAGGATGTTTTCCTTTTTTCTCTAAGTCTCAGTGAACTCACGCTGTCTTTGAAGAATTGCCCAGGCCTCAGGTCAACGTTTAGGGTTGTATCTCAAAAATTCCTCCACTACTCAAAGGTGGAAACTCTGGCCCAGAGAAAGGAAGCAATTTGCCTCGCTCCACTCATCTAGCGGCCATCCATAGCAGGAAGGGCGAAGGGCTGAATGTTGCTTGACCTCAAACCACATCTCCCTCTCTTTTTCCATACTGCTTTTAAAAGTAAGTCCTCACCTTGAGCAGGTTTCAGGCAATCTGCCTTATTCCCTGGAAGCAGAAGTGTAATGAAGGTGAATTCGGCAGAGGAACAGCAGTGCCAGGGATTGGGGGTTCTGGTAAAACAAGGTTTACCAGCACCCCCCAAACAGTTTTATTTTTGGATGGAAAACAAGGAAATGTAAAGGAAATTCGAGAAACACACCAAGTGACAGGGAGGGGACAGATTTTTCTCCCGGGAGGCATTTAAGCTCTTGCAAACTTTCCCAGGCTAGGGGTACTCCCTTGCTTGGGTTAGGGCAGAGTAAAGTCACATTGCCAGGGAAACAATCAGGGATGTTGCAAAAGTCTCACCAAACCCAAAGCTAGACCAGGCAAGCTGGCCACGTCAAGGCAGTGAAGAGCGACTTTGAAAAGGGCAGGAGCCCCTCCAGCCAGCAGCCAGAAGACACTGCTGGCTGCTCAGAGAGGCAGGGCTGGTCAAGACCTCTGGATCCTGGTTCCCAACACAGGTTCCAGAATGACCTTCTTGGTGGGAACCTCCGGCTGCTCCTTTCACCTTGTTTGTTTTGTTTTCTAAGTTCAGAAATAGTTGTGTGCTCTCTTCTGAGATCACAGAAAAAGGCTTTTGCTTTGGGTTTGTGTGTCTCTCCCAGGATGGCCGATAACCCCGTCACAAGGCAGGCTTGTCCACAGAGCAGCCTTGAGCTCTCAGGGGATGGGGAGAAATTAGCTAAGGGGGAGTCAGAAGCATGTGTTAACTTACATGAAACCAACTAGGTAGGCTCAGAAGAGCACCCACTAACTGTGTGCCCTGGAACGAGGGTGAGGCTAAGATGTGCACGTCTGTCTCACGTTGGGTGCCTCCCGAAAGGACGCTCCCAGGTAATTCAGACTCTGCAGCTTCGGCCTTACCTGCTAACTTTAGACTCTGACCCCCATGTCAGCTGTGACTCTGGCATGTCAGGTCAGCACCTTAGCTCCTAAGCCTCTTGACTGTTTTCATCTTTCTGGTACCTCAGTTAGGTAGCTGGGGGGCAGGGGGCTGGAGCGCAGGCCTGAACCTCACCGGACGTGGACTTAGTCATGAACCTTTGGTCTGCAGTGCTTCCGGGCCACCTCCAGGGTGTTCCAAGCTTAGAGCGCTGTGAGTCTCCCCTTCAGGGAAAAGGCCAACATTCCCATCCACATCCAGCCTCTCAAATCCCATCCATGGAGACATGAGGGAAAAAAAAAGAGAGATGCACAAAAATACTGTAGAAGTTCCCCCTCCTCCCCAGACCCACAGACACAGACACACACACACACCCCTCTCCATATAAATAAATACTTGAATACTGCTAACGGCAACTGAGAGAGCGAGAATCCCATAAATAAATAAATAAATAAATAAATAAATAAACAACCATAAATAAATAAATAAACAAGAGGTTTGCTAGGAGCCCCCCGCAAAATGATCCCCTAGAGTTGCTTGAATGAAGGCAGTCTGGACCGGGGGGCCGGCTCTTGGGTCTCTCACTGCTGTCCTGCTAAGGAGGTTCTGTGGCTCCAGAAAGCCTTTGTCTCCATGGAGACTGGAGTCCAGTCTGGACTCCTGGGCGGGGAAGAGGGTTATTCACAGTTGCTGTACATGCCCTCCCAGGGCACCTGCCCCTGGCCCAGGCACCTGCCATCAGGCCTTCTGCGGTGATAGCACTGGCATCCGTCAGTCTTGGCGGGCGGGGCCCAGGTCTGGGCCAGAGGGCATCGTGGAAAGGCCAGGTCCTCCACTGCCGCCCTGGCGCCTGGCCCCGCTCTCCCAGTGGAGGAAGGACTTTCTGGTTGGCTGCAGGGCAGTTTCTGGACCCAGGCTGATGTGATGGGAAAGACCGGGAGGGAGGATTTCATTGCTTCCAAGAAAAAGGATTTTTTTTCAAATGTTCCCCCCCCCCCGCCCCCGTGCACCCCTCCTTGGGGTGTAAGGGATAAAGAATGTTTGGCTTCTGCTTCCCAAAGCCCCAGCATCCAAAGCTGGGAGCTGTCCCTTTCACCCTCTCCCTCCACGCCCTGTCCTGCTGCTGTTGCCACCACAAACTGGAAACTCACCCGCAAGGCTCCGGAAAGCCAGTCAGCTGGTGAGGGGGATGCCCAAGAGTTTATTTTAAGGATCTTCTCCCTCACGCCCCTGTTCTCGGGGCCTTCCATGGGTGAAGCAGCTGGTGGTATTTGTGTGCTGGAGATCAACTTACCCTCGCTGCCCAGCCCTGGGAGGGGGAAAGTGGGGCGAGGGCAGAAATGAAGGTGGGGCTTTCCCGAGCTGATAAGAAACTCCGGAAACCAGTGCGAGCTGCGGAGCATCCAAGCCCCCTTCCCCTAGACTCGCTGCATTTGGATCTTTTCCCCCAAACCTGAGCTGCTGTGCCCCATCCTGGCAAGATTCCTGAAAGGCAAAGGAGGCGACTTAGGCTGAGGGTGGGTGGGTGCTGGGCTGCACTGGGGAGCATCCAGGGTGTGGCAGTCTGGGCAGTGGGGAGGGGGCAGGCAGACGCCAACCGGAGGGTAAGGGCAGACTGGCTGGCGCTGGGGACTGGCAGCGGGCCACGGCACTGGTGAACGTTCAGCAGACGGTCCCGCGGAATTAAGCTGCTGCCAGCTAACAGGACTGAAGCATATTTGGGAAGCGGGGCCGCAGACCAGGCTGTCCTGCTGTCCACCGTGTCCGTTCTCAGAGGTCGCCGGGTCCGTGTGAGCCGCCAAGAGGCATTTTGTGTAAACGGTGCGGTGGCCTCTCCCTGGCTAGAAACTACTGGGCCCGTCTTCCTGACCACGTGGAGGTACTGCGAGTGGCACACTGCCCCCCTCCTTTTTGCTTCTACACTCACGGCCCGAGAGTCCATCTCCTATCTCCCGACACCTACCCCCAGCTGAAATGTCCATGACCCCTGCCCACGTGTCTCCCTTTCTAGGACCCAACAGCCTTCTAGCTTTTGCTCTGGCCTATGTGGGGAGCTGAAAGGCCTGACCCCTCTCCTGGGCCTGAACTGCCCTTGGTCTCTTCTAACATCCACCCCTCACTCCCATCAGGGTCCACACACATGCAGCCACGAGACTGAATGAGAGGAGAATGAGGGCAGGTGTGAGGAAGCACACTGGCCTTCGTGTGCCACCTGCCAGCAGTGGGTGAGCAGAGCTCTCTCTACATTTTCCTGGCCTGACCCAAACTTTTGAGTCACGGACCCATCGCTTCTTACAAACCTTTGAGATTTCTCTGTGCCAACAGAAGGTGGTTCACTCCACATGCTCAAGGCCTGAGCTGAGCCCCAGGGTGGTGTGGTGGAGGCTCCTAGGAGCTCGACATAGAGGCTGAAGCCCCCATACCCTCTTTTCCTCCCGCCCCCAGGGGAGCAGGAAGGACAGGGCCCAGGAGCCCTCAATGTCTATACCAAGGAGAAGGCAGGGTGGGCAGGGAGTGGGGGAGGCTGGCAGAGTGAAAGGGGCACCACAGGCAGCTGGCTCAAGGGAGGGCCTTTGCTTAGCGCCTTGTGCTGGAGTAGCTGTCTGCTGAGCTGTAGCTCCGGCTCCGGCTCCGGCTCCGGCTCCGAGAGCCCAGGCTGGGGCTGCGGGAGCTGCAGCTGCTGCTAGTGCGGGTCCGGCTGCGGCTGCGGCTGTGGCTGCGGCTGTGACTGCGGCTGTGGCTGCGGCTGTGGCTCGGGCTCCGGGAAGAGCTTCGGCTGGCTGAGCGGCTGTACCAGGAGGAGGTGCTGCTGAGGCCACTGGATGAAGAGGGGCTGGGCCGGTAGTAGGGGATGGGGCGTTTCCGGGCACTGCAGGGACCAGAGGGAGACGGCATGAGGGCAAGACTCCTCCCAGCCTCAATCCAGGGAGCACAGGCACTGTTCCAAGAGACATTTCCCAGATCCTCAGGAAAAAAAAATTCCCATACTCTTCCCTTGTAGTCCTGAGAACATCAAGGAGATGCTTTCAGTCTACTGCTGATATGTTTTGAAAAATCATAATCTCACTTTTTTTTTTTTTAAACACAGCAAGGCTGGGCTCAGGGAGAACCTCCAGCTGGCAACAGTTTTGTTTTGCTATTTTTATTTTTACTAGAACCTTCTATTTATGGCAAAAAGAAGAGGCTGATTTTCCACTCACTGTAGTGCATCAAGTTTCCTTTTGAAATAAATGTATGGACCTTTTAAAAGAAAAGCACATCTATTTACAGAAAATTAAGTAAATGGTACACTTAATAATCAGACAAGGCAAAAGTGGGGGATGGAAGTTTGGGAAACACTGAATGGGTTCATCATGATGGACCATTTGGGGTTGAGTATGGAAACCAGAGCGTCTTTTGGAAATGCAACTCTCTTCCTCTCAGCCTTCCTCCAAGTCCATTCCAAGGATACCTTCGAAAGTCAAGGCAGTGGGTGTAGGACTCCCTTCCTGCGTGCCAGGCCAAGGCAGGGTGTTCTGTGAGACACTTGAGAAGGCAATGCCATTACCCTGCCTTACTATCTGGGGCACAAGTTCTTCTTCCTCCCTTCACGTCATCTCCAGGGAGGAGGCGTGGGAGGCCGGGATACTTGTGGGTCTCTGGACTGAGCAGCTGACCCTTGGAGGACCAGGAGGTAGGCCAACCGATTGTCAAGAGCCATTTTTAGGGCAACATTCAGCCATTCTCTCCATTTCAAGGTCCGAGAAATTTGTGTCCATTTAGACCTCAGGCTCCTCTTCTAGGGCCTTTCTCGTCCGAGACTTTATCTGTTCCAGGAATCTTTATCCATCTAGTCTGGCCATTCAGTCCATCACAGTGGAACACAGTGGGTTCTAGTGTTCTGCATGTAAGTTTACAAACTGCATTCACATCTCTTTGCCCCTTTTCATTTCATCCTTATGATACTTCTGGGAGTTATTTCCTCCAATAGTTCATGGGTGAGAAAACTGAGATTCTGGGAGATGAAGAGACTTTCCCAGCTCACCTGGAAAGTGGCAGAGCCAACATTCCTCTCCAAAACAGTGCTCCTCCCCTTACCCACTAGGGCTCCCTCCCAGTCCTTTTGGCACCTAAACAATCCTGTTTGCCCTCCCTACACTTGGTTCAGGGTATAATTACCTATGGGTCTATTCAAGCCTTGCATTCGGGCTGTGGGTCTAAGGGCGGAGGTCTGTTGCCACCGCCTGGCTCCGCCCCCACGCAAAGTCCCGGTTCTGTTCCTTGCTTTGGTCCCCATTCCAAGGCCCGACCTCTTTCTAGGGCCCAGCCCCGCCTCCCTCGCCCCAGCTGTATGCGCATATTCCGGCTACACCCGATTCCTCCGGCTGGGCTCACCCCTTGGCCAGCCACTGCATCCTACCCCACCCCGCCGGCCTAGGCCCCGCCCCCTTCTTGCAAGCCCGCACGGTGGCTGAGAGGGTGTTGACTCGCCCGAGGCTGTGAACAGAAACTTCATTTCGGTGGCTGATGGGGGGCAGGGTGTCCCTGAGCTCCCACAATCCTGCGATCCAGCCCCAAGGAGGCCTAGGGAGAGTCCGAGACCCCAGCGGGTGGGAAGGGAGTGGAAGTGAGGGAGGAGATGGGTGCCTCCTGGCTTCACCTCGTTATTCTCCTAGCCTCCAGGTGGCTCGGGGAGTCTCTCCGGCGCTTCCGCATGGGCGAGTAGGACCGACGTCTCCGCCGCGCTCGCTCGCGCTCCCGCTGCTGCGAATCCTTCTCGCTGTACTTGGGGTCCCGCTCCCTGAAGGGGTGCGGTGGGGATGTTACTGGGGAGCTGGGGCTGGCCTGGCTTTTCGGTGGGAGGGGGGCACTCACTTCCTCCTTACCTTTGCCCTCCCCCTCGCTGGGGCAGGGATGGGGTCTGCACGGGGCTCCTAGGGAGGTGGGAGGGAAAATGACACGGCTGTGGGGAGAGTCTGCATGGATGGGTGGGTACCCGGGGGCGGGGGAGGGCCTTGCAGCTGGACGTGTGTAGGAGTGTCAGCCTTTGAAGGTGGGCATTGCAGGGTGAGGATATGACTGTTAGGTGGGCCCAGGTGCCGAGTAAGAATCAGAACTGGGGGGTATGGACATAGGGATGAGGAGTAGTATTAGGTGTGCGAAGAGTCTGAGGGCTGGGGTGTGGCCGTTGGAGTGTTTGGGGTGAGTACATGAGAACGCTGGGATGTACTGGGGGCCTGACTGCCACTCCAGACACGGCAAAGGGAACCACTATGATGCTGAGTCATCTCCCATCCGTAGCCCGGCAGGGCTTGACCAGAGAGGAACTCGCGGGGCTTGGGAGACGCCCCAGAGAAGCAAGTCGAGGAGGCGATGCCAGACAGGCGGATCCGAGCAAAGGAGTGGGGGCTGTGGGGCGGGGTGGGGGTGGGGGGGGGGCGGGACGGGGCCGGTACCTGCTGGGACTGTAGCGGGAGTAGCTGGGGCTTCGGCGGGACCTAGAGCTTCTGCTAGGCGGGCTCCTCTTGCCAGAATTGGAGGAATAGCTGCGAGAGCGGGAGGAGGACCTGGAAGAGAGGAGACAGCCTCTGAGGGGCCTGCTGAGCTCTGCCGGGCTTGCCCCGTCTGTCCAGCGTTTTATTCAGCTGGTCTCCAGGCCTTTTCATTTCTGGAGGCCAGGCAAAGGAACCAAGCCCTTACCTGAGGATGAAATCCCCTCCCTTTTGGATGGTTAATAATGATATCAACAACTTCCCCTTATTGAGTTCTTCCTCTCCTGGCCCCGTGTTAGCTGTGTGACCTTTGGGCAGTTGATTTCACTTCTCTGGGCCACTACTTTCTGATCTGTAAAATGGGGGTAATTGTACTTACCCCATAGAATTGTAAATTAAACGTGTAAATTAGGGTAAATTACTTAGCATCTTGGCATATAGTCAGCACACAGGAAATGTTTATTATTAATATAAGTATTATATATTCTACTATGTGCCAGATTTTGAACTAATTTTTTTAATATCTTTATTGGAGTATAATTGCTTTACAATGGTGTGTTAGTTTCTGCTTTACATATATCCCCATATCCCCTCCCTCTTGAGCCTCCCTCCCACCCTCCCTATCCCACCCCTCTAGGTGGTCACAAAGCACCTCCCTGTGCTATGCAGCTGCTTCCCACTAGCCATCCACTTTACATATGGCAGTGTATATATGTCAATGCTACTGTTTCACTTCGTGCCAGCTTCCCCTCCCCCCACTGTGTCCTCAAGTCCGTTCTCTACATCTGCGTCTTTATTCCAGCTCTACCACTAGGTTCATCAGTACCGGTTTTTTCGATTCCATATGTGTGCGTTAGCGTGCGGTATTTGTTGTTCTCTTTCTGACTTGCTTCACTCCGTATGACAGACTCTAGGTCCACCCATTTCATTACAAATAACTCAATTTCGTTCCTTTTTATGGCTGAGTAATATTCCACTGTATATATGTACCACATCTTTATCCATTCATCTGCCGATGGACATTTAGATTGCTTCCATGTCCTGGCTACTGTAAATAGTGCTGCAATGAACATTGTGGTACATGTATCTTTTTGAATTATGGTTTTCTCAGGGTATATGCCCAGTAGTGGGATTGCTGGGTCATATGGTAGTTCTATTTTTTTTTTTGCTGTACGCGGGCCTCTCACTGTTGTGGCCTCTCCCGTTGCAGAGCACAGGCTCCGGACGCGCAAGCTCAGTGGCCATGGCTCACGGGCCCAGCCGCTACGCGGCATGTGGGATCTTCCCGGACCGGGGCACAAGCCCGCGTCCCCTGCATCGGCAGGTGGACTCTCAACCACTGCGCCACCAGGGAAGCCTGGTAGTTCTATTTTTATTGAACTAATGTTTTGTGTATATTATCTTATTTAATCCTCAGCATTTCCTAGGGTTAGGTACTATTATCAATCCCATTCTATAGATGAGGACACAGAGGCAGAGAGAGATGATGTATTGGGTTGGCCAAAAAGTGCCTTTGCTTTTTAAGTAAAAATAAAAGACACACTTTTCATTTTCACCAGGAACTTTATTGAACAACATATTCACCCTTTTGTTCCACTACCTTCTGCCATTTTTCAGGCGACTTCATAATTCCATCTTCCCCAAACTTTTTATCTTTTTGAGCCAAGAACTGTTACAGATGCCTTTTACAGTCTTCCAGGGAATTGAAATTTTTTCCATTAAGAGAATTTTGTAAAGACTTAAATAAATGGAAACCTGAAGGTGCAATGTCTTGTTCAAAGGTGGCGGATGAATCAGAACTTCCCAGCCAAGCTGTAACAGTTTTTGCCTGGTCATCAAAGACACATGTGGTCTTGCCTTATCCTGATGGAAGATTATGCATTTTCTGTTGACTAATTCTGGATGCTTTCCATTGAGTGCTGCTTTCAGTTGGTCTAATTGGAAGCAGTACTTGTTGGAATTAATTGTTTGGTTTTCCAGAAGGAGCTCATAATAGAGGAATCTCTTCCAATCCCACCACAGATACAACATCGCCTTCTTTGGATGAAGAACAGCCTTTGGTGTGGTTGTTCATTTCGCTCGCCCCGCGATCTCTTCCGCTCCAGACAACTGAACAGTAACCACTTTTCAGCGCTCACCACAATTTGTTTTAAAAACGGAACGTTTTCATTACGTTTAAGTAGAGGATCACATGCAGAAATATGGTCAAGGAGGTTTTTTTCGCTTAACTTATGTGGAACCCAAACATCAAAGCAATTAACGTAACCAAGCTGGTGCAAATGATTTTCAACGCTTGATTTGAATATTTTGAGTATGTCAGCTATCTCCTGCATGGCATAACGTTGATTGTTCTCAATGAATGTCTCGATTTGGTCGCTATCAACTTCACTGGTCTACCCGACCGTGGAGCATCGTCCAGTAAGAAATCTCCAGCACAAAACTTCGCAAACCACTTTTGACACGTTCGATCAGTCACAGCACCTTCTCCATACACTGCACAAATCTTTTTTTGCATCAGTTGCATTTTTACCTTTCTTGAAATAATAAAGAATAGTATGCCAAAAATGTTGTTTTTCTTCCATCTCCAATATTAAAATGGCTACACAAAAATTAACCGATTTTGATGTCTGTTTTTTGAAATTTTGAAACTTTATTTTTTTAAAGTTTATTTTATATATTTAATATAATTATATGTAATACTTTTATTAATTTTAATATATTGTTTTCCTTTTAACATCTTTATTGGAGTATAATTGCTTTACAATGGTGTTAGTTTCTGCTTTATAACAAAGTGAGTCAGCTATACATATACATATATCCCCAAATATCCTCCCTCATGCACACTGATATGACAGCTGTCACATACACTCTAACAAAATTGTTTTGAATCAAGTTAAAGACAACTAAGTGCTACTAGAGCCATCTTACAGAAAAAACCAAACAAACCTTTTGGCCAACCCAATAATTTGTTCAAGGTCACTCAGCTGGTAGGGGGTTTGAACCCAGGTCTGTTTGGCTACAAAGTGCTCCTGACTTCTGCTAGACTACACTGTTGTGCATCCGAATTACTAACCCCTATGCTATTTCCAGTCTTCTTCCCTCTTGCTAATGCCTCCCACGTTTAGAGAACGACTGCCTTAGTTTTTCCACCACTTTCCTAGGAACATCTACCCTTCTTTCTCAGTCTTTCAAATAATTTTCATCTCACAGTTGCTGATTTGATCTGCTAGTAGTTCCTGCCAGGGTTCAGGGGGATTATGTGGCCATGTCTGTGTTCAGTGGGAAAGAGGGCTGGGATGGATTAGCAATGTCTGCTACAGGCACAGGAATGAGGAGGGGGGACACTCTCTCATGCTCTGTTTTTGCCAGCTTTCCCTCACAGGAATGCTAGCAAAGTTTTCCTATCCTTTTCAGTTTGAAAAGAAGTCTTGCTCTGACTTGCCCTCACCCAGGTGTTCCTTAGCCCCTTCCTACTTTCTTAGGTGATCATAATAACCATCGCCTTGGGACTCTATTCTTACATGTTGCCCAGCGTGATGGAAGGAGTGTGGACAAGGAATAGCTCCTCCAGTCTTAGTGCCCTGGGACAGTGTCCAGCTATGTCCCCTGAAAAATTTGCTTTGCCAACTTGCTCTTTGCCTATATATTGAGAGACATTATAAAAAAGAGTTACGATGAAATAATGCTTTTGGACACTTTGAAAGGACGTCAGGCATTTCTATCCACTGTACCACATAGTGTCCCTTTTCTGTGGAGCCATGTGAATCATTTTTCATACTTAAAAATCAGAAATAACTGCTCTTCCAAGCAACTGGTTCAATTTTTATCTTTTTTTTTAATAATGTAAAGGGACAATTTCCCTTTTTGCTTTGTCTGCCAGGGAGCTCAGAGTCACATTTGTAGCACACCTCCATAGCAACAACCGTCATCCCTCGGTATCTGCGGGGGATTGATTCCAGGAGTCCCTGCAGATACCAGAACCTGCAGATGCTCAAGTCCCTTATATAAAATGGCATAGTATATTGAATACACTGGCCTTTCATAACCAGGGATGTGAAACCCACAGATACAGATGGCCAACCGTACAGAATGGTAGGACATGCCTTTGGGACTTAACCTTCCTCCTGATTTAATTTTATTTCTCTCAATTTTCCTTTTAGCCTGACTTGCTCTTCTACTTATGTTACTCTATCATGTTGAATATTTCTGTTAGCTTCCTTGCCTCCTTATTTTGAATGAACTGGTCTTGAGGTAACCACCTACGTAAGCAACTGTTTTTTGATATGGTTGCAGAAGAGGAATAGTTGGGTTGCTGTTGGAAGTTCTTGTTTGTAGAGGGAAGCTGGACTCCATGAAGCTGTGGGTTGGTTAGATTGGATGGAATCTTCCAATTCCTGAGATCGCATGTCTATGCATTCTGCCATATCGTTATTCCACATAAGAAAATCAAACAATAACCAGGGGTTATTAGAATTGAGTGGTAAAGTGAAAAAAATGGGCACAATTCTTCTCCCTGTATCCATGCCCCTTGCAGTGTGATTTTGCAGCTCCTCCCACTAAGAGGAGCATCCCTTGCATCTATCTGGATTGGTCCTCTGACTTGCAATGGCTAAGAAAACAGCTGAAGAGGTCATGCCTGTTCCAAGCCGAGGCCTTGCACACTACTGCTCTCTCTTGGAACCCTGCCATCACCGTGTGAACAAGCCCAGACAAGCCTGCTGGAAGATGTGAGGCCACATGGAGCAGAGATGAATCAGCTGGGGTCATTCAAACCAGCCAGCCCCCAGACAACCCACCAGCTGACGGAAGACACATGCATGAACCCAAGAGAGAACAGAAGAAGAACCACCCAGCTGAGCCCAGCCCAAACTGCTGATCCACTGAATCAAGAACCAAGGAAAAACTTATTGATAAGGATGCTACACTGGGGGGATAATTTTTATGCAGCAGAAGATAACTGATACACATGAATGCATCCTCATGCCAATAACAACAATCAAAACTGACATTATATTCCAAGTACTGATCTAAGTGTCTTATAGTCCTCAGAACAATCCTTCAGGGTAAGTATTGTTACGGTTTTCATTTTGCAGGGGAGGAAACTAAGGCTCAGACAGGTTAACTGACAACCAAGGCCACCAGTGAGTAATAGATAGAATGGGCATTCAAACTCAAATCTGTTCCACTTCTGTCGCTTGGTGGTCAAACGACATCTCCAGTTACCTTAACTGGCTGCAGAGCCAAGGTCAAAATTGCACTCACCTTTTCCCAGAGGAGGTGGATCGGCTCCTGGTGTACCTGGGGGAGGCCCTGGGGTTTGGAGATCTGGAGGAGTGGGCGCTGGCACAGGACGAGCTGCGGGAGCGCCCTCTCATGGGGGAGCTCCGGGCTGTGGGTGGGACCAAACTGGACTTCTTCACCTCGGTGCACTCCAGACATGGCGACTGGAATCCTCTGCAGAGGGGAGAATGGCTGTTAGCACTGGCCTGCCCGCTGGTCCAGGGCATCTTCAGCTGATACTCACCTCCGTACTTTGCCTCGGCTGTGGTGCTCTCAGAACCCCCCATCCACCTTTCCCCATCTTACTACCTCTGGAAAGACTTCCCAGACCACGGATGTTAGTGGAGCAGAGAGAGAGTAGGACACATACCACAGGGTGCATGATGGGTATGATCAAATCACATGGTGGAAGATTTCAGTCCCTCTGATCATATGAATGAGAAAGCCCAGGTTGGGTACTAGGGGGTTTTTACTGTCTCTTTAATGCTTGCAATCTCCCAAAGAGAGAGAGAGCAGGCCTGAGACTCAGAACCTTGGGCAGGCAACTGTAACTAACCAGAATTAAATACAGTGATTGAATCATGTGTATTTTCACAGGTGCAGTCTATTGAGGACAGGTGATACAAATTTTCTATTTAAGCTAGTACTACAAGTTTCCTTATATTAAAAAGTGAGTTTATTAAAGTAAATGAGAGTAACAGTAGTATCTGGATACAGAACGACTCAAGAAAGTGACATGTAGTTGGTTTAAGTTGGGAAACTGGCGCAGCCCATTTTGCAGATGGGGGACTGGAGACCCAAAGAAGGGTGGAGGCTTGTTCAAATTCAGCCAAAGCACAGGGTCCTGTCATATCCTCACCTTGCCTAGAACCATGCTGGGTTCCTGTTGGTTCTCAGTAAGGACATGCTCATTGGGATTGGGCCAAGGGTCAAGTTCAAATAACATTCATATAGTTTCATCGTGACCCAGCCCCTGCCCACACGCCAGTCTCAGCTCGGGCACTTCCCTCTCTTGACTCCAGCCATAGTGGACTACTTGTCCCTCCTGGAATATTCCTATTCCCTTCCTTGCCTACAGGCTTTAGAACATTCCCACGGCCTGGAACCCTCTTCACTTGACAACTCCTACTCATGGTTCAGGCTTTCGACCCCCTTAAGACTGGTTGTGTGACCTCCATTGTGTTATCAGAGCCCCCAGCCTCCAATGCCTCCCCCCACCCCTAGATGGCTCACTTGGTCTTATAATTGTTGTCTCCCTCCCCCAGACATGGAGCTCCCTGGGGACAGGACTCATGTCTCTCTGGACACTGTATCCCAGCACCAGGACAGAGCCTGAGACAAATGTCCTAGGTCATTGATAAACAGCTGTGGAATAAACAGGCTGAGCCCCTGCACATCCTGGGAGCTTCACAGCATCATCTCATTTAGCCCCCAACAACCCTAGGAAGTTGGCACTATTATTATCCCTTATTTACAGAGAAGACCCAGAAGGGTGAGTTGCTTGCTCATGGCCACCCAGAGTCTCAAACCCTGATCTGTCCAGCCCTGAAGCCCATGTCCCTGCTACCTTGCCAGCCCCTGCCTTTACTGTCTGTGGTTCCCCTGATTTAGAGCTGATGTCTCTTCCATTCTGCCCTCTGCTCATAGCTGACATGACATAAATAGCCACGGATTTAAAGATCATTTATACTTCACAGTGAAAGGCTGGGTCTAAGTTACTTAATTTGGCTGTCCACATAGATCAGATTAAGCAGGTAACTGCTAAATGCCGTTCAGGCTTAACTCCAGTTCTGGAGACAGATCTGTGTTTCAATCCCAGTGCCGGCCCTTATTAAGTGAGGTTCTTAACTGCTCTGAGCTTGTTTCCCCATCAGCTAAAAAAGAATTATAACAGAACCTATCCCATAAAGGTTTTAGAAGGAGTTTAGGAAGATTATCTATGGAAAGCACCTGGCATAGTACCTCAGGGCTCCAGAAATAATAGCTGCTGTTATTATTATTGTTGTTGTTGTTGTCATTGCTATTCTCAGTATTTCCTGCATAACAGCCCTGAAGTATATGAGTAGATATCTGGGCACATCACTGCCTGTTCTTGGAGACATGGACGTTTGCTCTGACCCAGCCCTGGCTCCCAGCCGAGCTTGGGTGTGAACTGAGGCCAGGGATGCCCTGAGGCAGGCAGATCCACCCCTCTCCACCCTCTCACCACTGGCAACCACTCACCTTTTCACCGTCTCCATAGCTTTGCCGTTTCCAGAATGTCATATAGTTGGAATCGTAGAATATGCAGCCTTTTCAGATTGGCTTCTTTCTATTAGTAACATGGATTTAAGTTTCCTCCCTGTCTTTTCATTGCTTAGTAACTTGTTTCTTTTTAGTGCTGAATAGTATTCCATTGTGTGTATGGACCACAGTTTACTTAACTATTCACCTATTGAAGGATATATTGGTTGCTTCCAAATTTGGGCATGAATAAAGCTGCTATAAAAACATCCCTGTGTAGGTTTTTGTATGGACATAAATTTTCAGTGCGTTTGGGTAAATACTGTGGCATATTTTAAAATGACAGTGACTTTAAATGTTAGACTTTCTCCTCTGATTATTGGTAAACTGACATCTGTTTTTTCCTGCCCAGCCTCCATCCCTCCTCCTGATAACAGTACCCTGCTTTTCCTTCAGAGAACCAGACATTCCCCAGTTTTAGTGTACATGGGAAGACTCATTAGCCCTGATGGTGGCATATGACAAGTTCTAGCCAAGAATACTGCATCCCCTGGGCAGTGTGATTGGTCTAGTGTGGGCAGATGACCCAAGCTGGGCCAAGCAGAGTCAATGAGCACTTGCCCTGATATTCTGCTGAAATTCTCGGGAAAGAGGCATTTTCCTTCCATTGGCTGGCTAGACCGATAGAATATTAACTGGATGGCATCTTTGCCAATGCTTTGGGAGGATCTGCTTGAAAATAAAGCCAAGAGAGGGGGAAGCAGAACTGAGAGATGTAATAGGAAAGACAGATTCCTGATGACGTATTTTTTGAGACCCTGGATCCAGCTATACCTGAAGCTGATCTCCTTGGATAGTTTTTTCAAAAATGATGCCGATCTCTCTCTCTCTTTCTCTCAAATAAAAGAGCTGGAGTCTGTGTGTGTGGTGTAGGGCTAGGGTGAGAGACTGAGATTGTGGAGCTCAGGCAGGACCCCCTCCTGCCGCCCAGGTGCACTGACCTTGACTCTCTGCCCCTGCTGGTGGGGGAGAGATTCTCCAAAGCGGCCCCCTCGTTCTGGGGGGAGGAGGTGGTGAAGGAGTTCCCTGAATCAGAGGTGTTGCCGCTGTTGGGGCCCCGGCTCTTGCTCAGGCCCCCAGTGGGGCTCTCCTTCTCCTGACCCCGAGACCTGGCTGAGCTGATCTGCATGGAGGGTGGCGAGGAGGTGTCATTGCCCGAGTCATACTCCTGGGAGCGTCCTCGGGACGTGGCGAGCAGCCTGGCAGTTCTGGTAAAGAGGGTAGCAGCCCCCGGCCCAGTGATCTGAAAGCAAAAACACCCGTCGGACACTGCTGCGCGCTGGGTCTGCGGGCTGTGTTTAAATAACCAAGAAATGTTTACCATCATGATGCACTGTAACGAAAGGAAAGAGGGAGAGGAGAGGAAAGGAGAGACGCCAAAAAACAAAAGCACAAATTCCTGAAAGAATACCACAGAAAGGAGATCTTTTTTTTACCCCCTGCTAGGATAACTGGAAGATTTAGGTATCATGCAGAGAAAAAAGCATGCGATCCAGATTAAACAAAAGAAAAAGGAAATTATACAAAATTTAATTTCTAAAGAATTAAACGAAAGCAACAACTTAAGAGAAGGGGGGGGTGTAAACACCCTTAACCTAAAACAATAATAAAAATAAAGAAAAGTGGGGGGAAAGAAAGGAGGCTATGGGCCTGAAAAAATATATCTTGAAACTTAAGAACAAAAAAAGGAGATAAAGCCAAAATTTTAAACGTCAACCAAATCCTCAACAAATTTGACTTTTTTTTTTTTTAAAGAAAAAGTTGCCCGAATAGAACCGTAAACAAATATCACGTGGGGAAAAGAAATGAAATAAAGATGAGAGGTTTTTTTTAATATAAAGTCAAGGTCACAAAATGATATTTTAGTAGTTTTCAACTAAAGGGGAAAAGAAAGAGGGGACAAAAAATAAAAAATGGAAGTCAAACTGTCTGACGGAAAACAAACAAAAAAAAGCTCTCTACGGATATCTGCGTGTGTCCTTTTCCCCCTGGAGAAGGTAGCTAAGGCGCTCGAGTGGCTTCTAATAAATTCTCTCATGTCTTTGCGGATTATATCCACTTACCAAGCAAGAACTCCTCCTTTAGTAGGTAGGTAAGGTGTAAGAGAAAGGGAAGAGCGGGCAAGGTGAGTCCATCATTAGAGTCGCAAATGACAAGAAAAAACACACACCTTTCTGTACATCCTCACACTTGGCCCTGAACTTTGGGTTTTGGGTTTTCAGTGTTCTTGACAGGTGAAGCATCACTTCTGGTTGGCTTTCTCAGTAACGGGACCTCAAGCCATCAACACTAACCTCATCAGTCCCTTAATGCCCAAATTGGACCAAGAAACCCTTGCTGACAATGCAGATGGCGGCTAGAGTTCGCATCAATCTAAGGTGTCAAGATGGGGGGCGGGGAACAGGGAAGGTGTGCTTGTGACAAATGGCTTTGGGAGGGGCTGCCTTGGGGTGTCTGGGAATGAGGAGGGGTCCCCAGGATCCTGTGTGGGGCTGATCTAGGACAGATGAAGGAGTAAAGGAGGCGAGGGAGAGACAGCCCTCGGGAAGGCTATGGTGTGTTTAGAAGTACAATGGATGGTTTTCTTTAAACGTTCAGACCAGTCTCGCAGCTGGGATGACATAGTGGGTTTGGTTCTGGTCCCCCAACAATACCATGCTTAGATGTGGGCAAGATGGACCTCTGCCTTGGGTCTCCTCCTGCGATAACCATCCCCTTGGGGTGAGAAATCTGTGGGGCTGGGAAGGCACCACCTGTAAACCACTCCCCCTGAAATGACTCTCTGGGGACCTGAAATCCCAGAATTCTCTGTTTAAATGACCCTGAGTCCCCTTCCAGGGTCTCTGCAGGATCACCCATGGATCTGTTCTCCCAGGGGTAGACCATGCTTCAGGTGTGCACATTCCTAGGTCCAAGTGTGGCTATTTGAACAGAAGTTGGATGTTCAGGCTTAGGTGTCCGTGTGCTTGGGTGGGAGGTCCATCACGGTGCTGGACGGTGCAAGGACATGGGGGAGAATGGGAGGGGCCAGGGCCTCGGGGCAGTTTCTCCCTACACTGTCATGTTGTGGCCTGGCGCTCCGAGGGGTCCAAGATTCTAAATCCAAATCTGACTTTCCAGATCATTTCGAAGGTACGTTTGCCAAGATAGGAGAACCTATTTCATCTAAGTTTGATGGATTGACTTATAAACATTTGCATATATAGTGTGTGGCTCTCCTTCTATGCGCTTGTCCCAGGCCCTGCAAATATTAGTGTAGGCCTCACCATCAAAAGCCTGCTTCTCCCACCCAGTTTCTCCCGTGCACCTTGGGCCTAAAGAAGGGGGACTTCTGGGCTTTCTTAAGGAAACACCTCTGCCTTCTCAGCAGTTGGTCATGAGGGTGAGATACAGAGACAACGGAACTGTGAGAATAAGTGATGACTCCACCAGCTCAGTATATCAGCTCCTGGAGCTGGGGAGGTGGGACTTCCTTTGCGGATTCTCCCAGGAGGCTTTGCACACAGACAAGGTGGTGGTCCAGCTTTACCAGGTTCCACCCAGCGTGGCTGCCACTGTACATGCTTGGCAATCTGGCTAGCTTTGCTCTGGGACAAGGGACCTCAAAATAAGGTTGCCCAAGTGGGGTTTTCTAGTGTGAGACTTCTTTAAAAATTAACGTAAAGGCCCTTTTTCCATTCAGCTCCTTTTTGTCTTGCAGTTTGCAAGTTGGATGCCATATCTTTCCCACCTCTGAGAGTTCAGTGGCTACATGTGTATTTCCACCACCTCTGTCAGGAATGACAAGGCATCGTGCCAGGCAATTAGACCCTGGGACCTGGGCTCTCAGGCTGGGGCTTGGTCTGGGGATGGGCTCATGGAATCTTTGCCTCAGAGACAGTGAATGTTTGGTAGCCAGTGTATCACAAGTGACTCAGGTGAGCCCCTCCTGGAAGGAACCAGGCTGGACCATGAATACAATGGTTTCCAGTATCCTACGGCTTTTGCTGCCTGGAGGCATCCAGTCTGGGCCTTTCTCTGCCCAGGTACTTGTTTCCACCTTGACTACTAATTTCAAAGGATATGTCCTGGTGCATCAGGAGTCCCCAGGGGGAAGGATCTCCTGAACATAAGGCCCCTCGGGGCTCGTGGATATAGAAGGGGACTTTGCCTTTTTCGCATTCTCAACCCCACATCCTGAGCTCACAGGGACACTTTCAGAGTGTCGCTACCTGACCACGACCACTATCCACGTGCAACTTGTGTGATCAGAACTGAGAACTCTCTAAGGCATCATGCTCTCCCATCATCACGGAAAACAGAGATAAATTTACTACTGAAATGTCCTCATTGGGTTGACCCTGGGGCTTGAAAATACCAACCTCTCCTGCTTGTTTAAAAGTCCCATTTCTTTGGCTGAATCTAAATTCTTTGACATGCGTGACAGTGTCGACACTTCACAGCTCAACCCTGTGTCCTTCACAAACCTCATCTCTTCCATATACCCCCCCCCACTCTGGCCCCCACGACCTTAGGCCAATCGATTAGAAAGCTTTCTTGGTTCTACCACCACATCTTGCTCTCCCAACCCCAGGCCATTTGCCTATGCCATTTCCTCTGCCTAGAACACTGTTCCCCTCTTCCTCACTTCACATGGCTAAATTTATTCATCTTCCAGTTTACATATCACCTCCTCTTGAAAGCCTTCTCTGAGCTCCAGGCCAGGAAAGCACAAAACTCTCTACTTCATTCATTCTAACATTCACTCTTTCATTCATTCACTCATTCAAAAATGAGTGGCTTCTGTCTGCCACAGCACGCTCACTGAGGCGAGGGAGCAGTAATTGCTTGTTTTACCTCCTGTCTCCATCTGGATGGGCTGAAAGTTGGGGTCTTGAGACCAGCTCAGGGCTGGGCATGTGAGCCACAGAGAATCTCTAGAATAAAGTTTTAGGTCCAGGCCAGTGGCAAAGAGAAGGAATGAATGCCCTCCACTCTTCCTCCTGGCCCTCATCAGACCTAGGACCCTCAGAGAAAGTACACAGGAGCCCAGTCTACACATGCTCAACAGCATAAGTTCCAGGCTAAGGTGAGAAGTTCCTGACCTGAGAGCCTTCCAGATGAGACAAGCGGTGTTGGGTCTCCTTACTTCCTTTTCCACCTTCTGCTATTCTGGGAGGTCGGGTTAAGAGATGAAATGGGTCTGGCCTCTTGCACGCAACAGGGCTGCTGGCCCATGCAGTGACTTTGCTCGGGTGCTAGAACGGTGCTCCCCGTGGGTCAGGAACTTGAAAATGGTGCCCCACTCTGGCCAGACAAATTAGAAAAGAGATATACCTTTCTCTGGACTGAAGCAGCCCCACATCGGTTTTCACAGCTGGCTCAACAAATGGAGGGTCGGTGGGGTGTAACTCCAAGGCCAGTCACCCTCGGACAGGGCACAACCAGCATAACATGACATGCCTAGCAGGTCCTGGAGACGCAAATCTTCTCCCCCTGTTTGGCCTGCTTTAAGGATTACTTTGAGGGTCGCGGGAAGGGGTGGTGGCCCGAAGACTTTCATTCCTGCTTCCTTCAGCTGAACTCTATTTGGTTTTGTCTTTACCAGTCTTGATGGGCTCTATCTCTGTTTCCAGATGATAGAAACATTTTCATAAACTCAGTAGGGATGTCTGGATCGTTTAATGGCCTCTTAGCCTCAGATTCCTCCTTCTCCAGAGCTCTCCATTCACCCCACACACGGAGGAAAGATACAACGGAGGGGGGGCCAAAGGCAGACTGTGGGGTGTGTGTGTGAGCGTGCGTGTGTGTGCGTACGTGTGTGAGTGATGCCATGATAATGCAGGGGAGACCTTCATAAAGTCAAAGACTTTATGACAGGCAGACGACAGAGGCCTCTGTGTGCTCGCCTCCCATCTCTAAGTGTCTCCTTCCTCATCAGATGTTCACTCTCACTCCGCATGGAGGATGCAGACTGCTGCCCACTGGCCGCTGGCGTGACAGGATGGCTCCCCCGCTTTCCTCCCCGTCTCCTCATTTAGATAACAGGCCACTCACAAGTCGTCTTTGACGAGCTCTTCTTCATCCACTGGAAATTTCTCTTCTATGCACATAACTGCTCTCTGCCCCTGTATCCCCAGCTTAGCTGCAAAACGGTCTTCAAGAGGCCCACTGGGAGGAGTCATCCTAGACCCACTTTTGTCCAGGAACAATGCCCTCATGGTACCCGGGACCCCTGTCTAAGACCTGGGACCCTCATACCAGGGCTCTCTTCTGTGGTCCACTCTGACCCCTTCCTCCATCCCAGACTTGCCCTTCTTTTTATGTCTTCACAAAGGCCTGCTTTTGGGGCTTGGCACAAAAATTCAGCCCCTGTAAGATCTGCTTAATCACCAAGTGAAGTGCACCTGTCTTCATATGGTTCTCCTAGAAATTGAGATAGGAATTTGAGTGCTGGCCGTTTCTTTGAGGGCAAGGAACCTCAGTAGGAGAGTGGGGGCAATGAACAGGGGAGAGAAGGAGCCAGATGAAGATGTGTTATCAAGCCAGCTGCCACAGAGGGCTTCTGGAGGACACCCTGGGAGCCAAGGCAGAGACAGCTCCAGAGTTAATTACAACCAAGGAGGGAGCTGTGATATTTATACACCAGTTCCCTGCCACTCATGGGTTAAAGGCTGCACCCAAAGGGTGTCAATTCTCCAGTAGGTCCAAACTGCCACCCAGCCAAACAAAGTGGTCTTTGGCAGCCAGAGAACATTACCTGGAAGCTGGAAGCTGGCAGTGTGTGAAGTGGGGAGGGGGAGGGGATATAAACGGACAGCCATCTGTCTCAACACCCCAAACCACCACTGGAAAACGGACGGGCCAAGTTATACTTTGTTTCAGATACGCTTTCTTTAGCCCACTTACCGGCTAAACAAATTTATGTTCGACAATAAATTTGAATGAACTGTCAACATTGTAGAGTGGGGCAGATTCACATAACAGCCCATTTCTACTTCATGCTGAAAAATGAGAGGATCTGGCCAGATTGAGTCGACATTCCTGCTTGGTAATAATTGGCTTGTGAGTAATTGCAGCTGCCCCTTTTGGAAGGAGCACAAGCTCTCCCGGCCCCAGGCCTTATGGGTTCCCTGCTGCTTGTATCTATTAGTTGCCTGGCCCTTGAGACAGCTAAGTTTGTGACCCCCTGTTCTAAGTGTTCGCTGCTACCCGGATCTAGCTCAAAGCAGCACAGACACGGTGCATCCTGTCTGTTTCATCTCTCCCTTCCATCTTCCCCATCTCTGCCCTTTTGAACCCTCTTGGACTTTGTCAATGAAAGGACCCGGGAGACAGAGTCATGAAGCCATATCCAGACCTCAGAGCTATTACAAGCTTTTCCCTTCTGGGTCAGGATTGCTAATCTCAGGGTTTTTTAAGGACAAACTGGTTTTCACAAACTCACGGCCACTGGGAGAAAACAAACGAATACGTTCCCTTTATTCTCTTAGCCCCCGCCAATGTGAAGCTCCAGTTTGTTTTTCTTTTTTCTTTTAAACTCATAAGCTTGCCTATTCTTTTTCCTTAATATACTCAGCGTCAACATTTGGGTTTTTCTAATAAGTAATTAAATCCCCCCACCATGAACTCCAGCTCCTGGTGTTTCACTGGGAGTTTCTCTCAGCCCTCCAGGGAAGCCGGCACTGTTATTTATTGTTTTTGTTTCAAATCATTATTTAATCAAGAACCGGGGAAAAAGGCAACCTCTAACACTTCAAAATTTAATTTCGGCTGAATTCTGAGATCAAGAGGCAGCACAGCCTAATAGGTTACAAAAATACAATCAAGAAGAGAATTCCAATTAAACTGAACAAGTCCATTTACTGAGCTTCAAATGGCTCCATGGAGAGAGATGGCTATAATTTTTTTCCCTCCCTGCCGATATGGGGGACTGGAAATTCTCATGTGAATGTAGAGCTGCATGGCAGCGCTTTTAGCTAGAGGGTTCTGCTTATTCCTTTTTTTTTTTAAACCTTTTGTTTCACAAAGACATTAAGTTTATTTTCCTCATTGTTGTTCATCTTCCTTTGCACATTAATTAGGAAGACATCAAAAGACTGGATTCATTGACCTGTTAGGAGTTCATTAGAGAGGGGGAGGAATGGAGAAAGACAGGGATCTGCTGAGGATGTTGGGAAGATGACAAAGTCCTTTAGGGCTGGGGTGGTCCCACAGGGCTGTGCACTGAAGTTGACCTTGGGCCTGGGGCCAGATGTCTCTCCTTCCCTCCGTCAGGAAGCTGAAGGGGACCAGCAGCTTCAACCTCATCATTTCTCGGAAGCCCCTTTTGAGGGCCCTCAGCCCACCTCTTCTTGAAAATTTCTACATGGATCCAGTCAGGCAAAATTTTCACCAGTCCAAATTGAAATGAGGAAAAAAAAAGTTCAGTGGAATGAGTTTTTCATCCAATGAAATGCATTTGATTTAAAGGCTCATCCTTTCTTCTGAGGCCATGTCTATTCTTCCTCTTCAGATGGTAAATGTCCCTTTCAGTATAGAAAATGGTGGTTTTCTTTTTCCTGTTCTTGCTTGGCAAAAGTAAAAGTTGACAATGCTATTTCGTTTTCCATTTAAAAAGAATAACTGGTCCCACAAATGCCTCAGTCTCACGGCCCCCTGCTTCCGCATTTTAGTCCCTTAAACGGCAATGAATGGCATTTGATTAGTGAGTCTCCTAGTTTGGGCAAGAGCTCACTTTTGCAGAATGTACGTGAGAGCCTGGGTCAGAGGTGGGAAGGCTGGACCCTCCATACATGCTCCCGCAGCCTCATTTCCCCTGCCTGCAAAGTAGGAGGCATATCCTGCCATTCTCCTACAGTTGTTCTGAGGTTCACCTGAGATCTTGGATATAATTATGCTTTTTGAGGCCAGAGATACTTCAAAAACATCATGTCTGCTTTTACTGGGAGCAAGTTTAATTCAGCCATTATGACGACAAATCATAACACTAGCAACTACTGTATATTGAGGGTTATGTCCCAAGCATCAGGCTAAGTTTTGCTCATAAAACAGAAGCTGCATGAGGGTAGAAATCTCCTCTGTCTTGTTCACTGCTATTCACCCAGTGCCTGGCACATAGTAGGGTCTTAATGCATATCTTATAAATGAATGGATGCCTTATCTCACTCCACCCTCACAACCACTCTGTGCAGTAAGTATGCTTATTAGTTAAAGGTACAGATGAGGACACAGAGGCCCAGCGAAGTGAAATGACACAAGGGAAGTCAAGTAATTAAGCACCTGGACTCTGGGGGTAGACTTTCTGGGTTGGAATCCTAACTTCTCCATTTAACAGCTGCCTTTTACTTAAGTTTTCTAGGCTGCAGTTGCCTCATTGTAAAATGAGGAAACTAGCGGAAGATCCCCTGAAAGGCTATTATAAGAAATGCATGAGGTGACACACGTAAAGAACTCAGCCTAGCACCTCGCACATAGTAGGTGCTCAGGAAGCATGAGTTACGGCTGTTATCCAGTCTCATAGGGAGATGAAATCAAGAACTCTGGAGTATCCGAATCTGCTTCAAAGCTCCTGTCTTCAACACTGTCACCTCCTGCTTCCTACTATTCACAAGTTTCATGAGGTCCTCTTTTACGGAGCCCAAGTTCTGCCTTTTTTTTTTGCCGTATCTGTGCAGATTTTTGTTGGCAAGGGTTATGTGGCAGCTGTTGGCTTGCTAGAGGCAGGAGGAGAAAGGAGGAGACTGCCCTCTCCTGGGTCTAATTTCAGTCTTGATCAGCCCTCTTTAGATTCCCCCTCCAATTAGGATAGACCTCACAGAGGAGCCCCTGCTACAGGACAGGGCGTGGCCAGACCTTGGGGCCACCAACCTCTCTTGTCACCCAATAGGCCCTCTGGCTATCACAGTAAGCTTCTGAGATACAAGCCATGATTCATACCAGCTCCCCTTCCTACTCATTGGGCTACTGACCTAAGTCACTTCACCTCTCTGAGCCTCAGTTTTTCCATCTGAAAAATGGTGATAATGATGGCATCTACTTCAAAGAACTGTTTTGTGAATCAAATGAGAAAAAGAAAAACTGTGTAAAGTATGTGACAGTGCCTGGCACACAGTGGTATTTAGCTATCTCAGTAGCCATCTCAATTGGGTGAACTCCTACTCATCCTTCAAAGCCCAGCTCACATGTTCCTTTATTTGTAAAGTCCTCTCAGACACCAAGATCTCTTAGACATTGGTCCTTCCTCTGTGGTCCTATTACATATTGTACTTGCTTCCGTCACCTCCAGGGGTGATATTCAAAATATTCAACAAGTGGTTGAGTGTGGGTACTGCCCCATCTGCAGGTAGCTGGCCTTGGCACTGAAGGGCTGCCAGGTATCACCGTTTATCTGCTGGACTGTGAGAAGGTCCAGAAGGTACCAGAGAAGGGAAGGGATGGCTTTGTTGACTGGGGGATGGGTGGTGACAGGGTCTGTTTATCAACTGGTGTGCAAGTATTTGAATATTTGAACAGTGGAGGAGTACTAGTGTTCACCGACTCAGTCTCAGCCCTAATGACAACGCTTATCCTACTGTATTGCAGCCTTCTGTTGATGGCTAGATGGTGAGCTCTGGAATTCAGGAAGCCTGTTTATACATCTCTCTGTCTCCCTAACACCTTGAACAGAGTTGACTGAGTGTAGATAAGGAACGAATGAGGCCGTGAAGGATTCACTCCTTGGGACCCTCCATTTGGATTTGGGCTCTGACCAAGAAAGAGGCCTTCAGGTTATCTTTAGCTCACCAACTAGGATTTTAACAAGATACAACCCACTTCTGCATATTCATGTATGCAAACAGGCCCCCTTGGTGTAATGTGCCCGTCCCTGATTTTTAAAGAGCTCTGCATATGGGATGCCCACCATGGAGTGTGGCAGGAACCATGGCATAGGAGACCCCTCACGCTTGGGCTCCTGTTCACCTCCAGAACCCCCAGAACCCCATCTCCTGCCCTGGAATTCTTTCTCCATCCTGACTCCAGCCTTTGTTTCCTGCTTCCACTGGCTAGTTTCTCAGTTGTCACCTCCTCTGCCTTAACCTAACCCTAACCCCAATTCCCTTCCCTGCCTGCCTACCTCCTGTCCCATCTCAGCATTCACTGTTGTGCATTGCCCTTTACAATTTTTACCTTGTCTGTCTTCCTTTTAAGAAAGCACAGGCTGTTTCTTATTCACTGGATCCTGAGAGCCACATCAGAGCTGACCCTTTATAGATGCATGGTAGATAACTGGTAGATTTGAACAAGTGATGGAATGACAATGACTGTGCTGTTCTCTTCAGCAGAGAGCTCAAAAAGATCTTGGGGCCAGGACTCTTGGAAAACCTTTGGTCCAACCTGGTATCCTCTTCCATCCCTGCCTGTGCAGGAGAGAGGATGAGAAAGAGCCCAGCATGGAGAGCACCCAGAGGACCAGACTTGGGGGGCGTCTGATG
The DNA here is from genome assembly GCF_011762595.2 of Tursiops truncatus. Classification (NCBI taxonomy): domain Eukaryota; kingdom Metazoa; phylum Chordata; class Mammalia; order Artiodactyla; family Delphinidae; genus Tursiops; species Tursiops truncatus. The sequence goes on from NC_047046.1 coordinate 10,258,462, forward strand.
CCCCAGGAGTCAGGCAGCCACGAGCAGGGTGGGGCTAGCCATTTGGGCTGCAGCTGCTATTGAGGATGGGAGGAAACTGAAAGCAGGGGAAGCAGGGCTTCTAGCTGTGGTCTCAACTCACCCACAGACTAGCCTGGGCCTGGAACCATTCTACTATTACTACTCCACTACTGTTGTTGCTACTACCATTACTACTTCCATGGTTAATCCTGCTGCTGCTTCTATCCACCGCCAGCAACCTAGCACCTACCACGTGCCTGTTACAGTCTGAAAGTCTTACTTACGTTGAGTCATTGCATGCTCCCAACATTCCTCTCATGAGGTAGATCTTATTATTTTCCTCATTTTGCAGATTTGGAGAAAACTGAGGCACAGAGAGTTTGTGTAACTTGCTCAAGATTCCACGGCTGGGAAGTACAGAGCCAGCATCTGGAATGTTTTCATCACAACACCTGCTTCTATTTGCTGATCTCTGTCCCTGTGCCGAGCACTGGGCTCGACTATGTACAAAATTACTCTGCTTCTGTCCCCAAAACAAGGCTTTTGAAGAAGAGGTTTATTATCTGCAATTTTTTTTAACAGATGAGGAAACTGCAGCTCAAACAGGTTTAAATAACTATCCCCAGCTCGCAGCCAGGATTTGACCACATAAACATAGTTCCAAGTTTTTAACAACTCCGACCTGCCATAGCCCGTGGAAGTCATTTTTCTCCTGTGAGTCCAGGTTCTCTGTTTGGAATCAGGGTATTGGATTAGGTGAGCTCTTAAGGCCTCTGCCTTCTAGGTACGGATGAGCTTTCTGCTCTTCTAATAGCAGCTGGGCCCTAAGAACCAACAGCCAATCTGGTACCTCACTCACTGGTGTGGGAGGACCACAATTTTGGGGTTGGGGGGGAGTCAACATTCGGCTTTTTGCAACACCTTGCACCTGACTGGTTAGGAAACCATCCCAGGTGAGAGAACACAAGCCAGTTGCTCCCAATGGCACTTTTTAATGAGGGTCAGTTAGGGCCACCGAATGGGCTGCCATAAATACCATGACCAGGGAGACGGGGTGGCTTTTACCAACTTAAAACCATTCTTCCACCTCTTATTGCTTGTATTTTAAATTTATTTCTACCTTTGCAACAATTCCTTTGGGACACAAATGGGATAATCATGCTCATTTTCCAGTTGAGGAAGCTGAGGCTGGGAGGGGTAAAAGGATTTGTCCTGCCAAGCCAAGACTTGCCCCCAGGCCTCCGGACTCTCTGCCTTACTGGAAAGACCTTTCATAGGACATTCGCGGAGGGGAGAATGCAAGTGAGCATTTACCATCTGCAAATACTGAGCAACTACAGGTATCTCTACAAAGGAAGGCCCTGAGGTGAGTTATGGATGGTTCCAGCTAGGTAGAAGATTTGGGCAAAAGTAGACCTTGGTGATACATGGTGCCTTTACTGGTAAAGAAGAGTTTCCCAGAATGCACTGGAGATATAACTATTGTGTCAACCAGACCCAACCAGTGCTTATCATCACCTTCTCTTCTTTGACCTCTCAGCAAGAACCCCTGAGCTATTCCTTACTTCCACCTCATCCTTTCTAAGGGAGCAGCTCTCTGAAATTTTCAGATTTATGCCTAGCTAGAGGAGACAGGTCCCTTCCCAGCTGTTAGCTGTTAAGCATAGGGTACGTCTGTGTGGAATCTCCTCCTATTTGTGTGTCTGTCCCTCTAGAGTCTACAAAAGGCCTTCACATAATTTCTGTTATTGGATATCCCCAACAATCCCACATGGAAGTGATATTATTTCAAAGTTACCAATGAGAAAACTGAGTTTCAAAGAGGTTAAGTGACGTTCTCAAAGCCACACAGCTAGGAAGTTGAGTTCAGACCCAACTCCAAATCCCTTGCTCAGCAAACTTCCTGGCATTGAACTGCCTGAAGTTGTATTCCAGCCCTCCTTCTCGACCTGAGGGACCGCTGCGTGATCCCATTCAAGGCCGGGTTCCTCGACTGGATTCGCTCTTGCTTCACTCAGTGGCTTCACTCCAGACCTTAACCCTTCTGAGCAGCGGCTTTTCTGTCCCACCTGTGGAAGGGACTAGTGAGGGCAGCTGCATCCTCAGCTCCCTGAGATCTTGTGTGGACACGAGAGGCCGAGTGCTATCAGCTCCTTGGAGGAAAATTCTCGCATACATTCAAGGCCGAGCTTACACAGGTGAAATCAAACCCCAGCTGCTCGTCAGTGCTGCAGCCTAGCTGTCAAAGATGCAGACTTCACCGCAAAGCTGCAGTGCCTCTGCTGCCTCAAAGACCCCCTCTTTTCCTTCCTCCCCAAAGAAACCTCCTGTGGTGTCTCCTACATGCTTTCCTGCAGATGTCACTCTGGAGGCCAATATGTACTTTCGAAGTTCCCCTGACAAAGAGCCGGGGGCTTCGGGTTTTTCCCGTCCCCCCAAGCTCCCACTTCCCAAGCCGAGTGCTGCCAAAGCTGGTGAATGACCATCTGGTTAATCAATAAGGAGGTCTGAAACCAGTCGGATATTTGCCCGAAACTGAATTAAAATGTGTCATACACTGCCCTGAACTTGTGCCTCCACCCCCTCCAAGTGTCACGGCCAAGACCGGCAGAGGAGGCTGTGCGGAATACTTACTACACCCCTGGCCGACAGGAAGCTGAGCATCTGCAGGGGCTGGCTGGGCGCGGGGCTGGACCGGGCCTCAGGGCTGGCCTTGCAGAAGCTCTTGGAGCAGCGGCGAGAGTGCCTTCGGCGGGACTTCCGCCCTTCCTCGGGGGACTGGCCACGGTGCCTGGGTGCAGGAGAGAGAAAGCTGAGGGTCTTTTGATGGAGAGCATGGCAGAGAGGTGACTGAAGGACCAATAGGATCTGAGGGCAACAGAGCGTGTTTGGGTGTGTCTGTATGAATTACGTGTGCAGCCATCCACACACCCACCCATCCATTCATTGATTCTCTCATTTGTTCATTTGACAAATGTTTATTCGTGTACCTGGCAGTGCTGTGGGGGCCGGGGATGCAGCTGTGAAGACAGGAAGGGTCCCTATCTTGATGTAGTTGTGTGCCTGTGTGATTGTCTATCTGCTTGCCTGTGTCTGTGACTGTGTGTATGTCTGGGTGTGTCCATCTGTGTTTTCATGTGTTTGTCTATAAATGTAGCTGCTTATATTTGTGTGTCTTTGTGTATGTGACTTTACCATCTGTGAAACAGAGGCATCTTATTGACTGTCACCCAAAACTTAAAAAGAAAATATCTGACAACAACGACAAAGATGCCTCTGCAAGCCTGTCTGCAGTGGAAACCAAAGGAATCTCTGACTCCTGAGAGAGGGTGTGTTTGGACTCTGCATTACCTGTGAGCTCTGAGTCACAGCAGTGATGAAAATAACACCTTGTGGATTTGCACGGCACCTGTAAGCCCCTCTTCAGGTGCTTTCACAGTCCCCTCTACAACTTGAAGACATACACGGGGCAGATATTACTTTCTTATTTTCAGATGAGAGAGCTGAGGCTCAGAGATGTTTAGGAACCTGCCTGAGGTCACACAGCTTCTAAGTGGTGGAACGAGGGTCCCCGTGGGAACCAATGCCTTTGGTTCTTGCGCTGGAGTGTCCCTCTCTGCTCTGGGCCCTCCAGGTCACTTTTCTACTGAGTGTGTGACCCGAGGGCCAGCTCTCAGGTTGCTCCCACCCGTGCTGTAGTGCCTCTCAGCCCAACAGGCACTGGGGAGCTCGGGCGGCAACAGCAGCGGGAGATGTGACAGCAGCAGGAGGGCTGGGGCCAGGGCTGCGATGTGAGCCCTCTCCCGAAGAGGTAAGCTTCGGAGAAGGTAGAGTGGGGCGCGCCGAGAGTCAACAAGCAGGCCCTGCACCGCCCTCCAGCCCAGGCCTCAGGCTGAGTCACACAGACCTGGGTCCTGGTGTCAGCTCTGCCAGTCACCGTGACCTTGCTCGGACCCCTTTGCCCACCAACACGCAGGTTTCTCGGCTGTAAATGTCTGTAACGCAGTTGAGCTCAGTGCGTCAACACCCTCCAGATAAAGCCCACTGGGGGCGCCCTGTACTTGAACAAGCATCGTTACTGCTCCCTGCAGTGGCAGGGAATGCGCGTCACGGGGAGTGGAGGACGTCTCTGTCCGAGGGTGTTAGAGAGAGAACCTGTTATGAGCACATGGTCGGGGACTCTGGGAGCACGCAGAGAGCTGGCTTCGGCCTGGACTGGGTGCTGCCAGAAAGTGGAGGTAACTCTCTGACTGGGCGTCTGAGGTCAAGGCTATAACTGGTAAAGGAGCAGCAGTCACTCACGTTTGCCAGGATGGAGAGATGCTGGGTTACTTTTGGGTTCTGGACAAAGTTCCTGTTTTGTCTGGGCTCGGACCTGATTACAGAAGGGTCTTGCTGTTGTCTGGACCACTCAGGCTCACAGAGCAGCCTTGTGCGATGGTGATGCCCTTTGAAGCTGCTGCTGTCCAGTGGGGACACCAAGGCTCCAGGACTCGACGCCAGGGACTGCTTTCTCCGTTCAAACGCTTTTACGCCTGGCTCCACATTCACATCACCTGGGAGATGTAAAAATCTCGCTGCCCTGGCCCTACCTCATCTGGATTAGATCAGAATGTGTGGAGCTGGGATCCAGGCACTGGTATTTTTAAAAACTTCCAAAGCGACCACAGTGCAGCCAAAGTGGAGAAGCTCTGGTCTAGCTCATGGTGTGACTGGGGTGATTAAGAGAGAGAACTATTTGCAGCTGCAGCACAGCGCCTGGCTCGGAGTAGAATTTAGGGACATATTTCTCCTCAACTTTCCTCTAGACGTTCTGACTTCACTGGGATGCAGTGGGACCGGGACAGTGAGATTTTTTAAACCTTCCCAAGTGACATGACCACGTAGCCAAGTGTGAGAAGCACTTAAGAAAGAATAAAGGAGCCTCTGACATCTGGAAGCTGGCCTGGTACCATCAGGGGGCCCTTGATGTTCCCACTGGTCTCAACAATGTCAAACGCCAGCATCAGCGAAGCCCCACTCCCTCCCCTCACCCACAAGAACCTCTTCCTCTTCTCAGGCCGGGGCAGCCAATGTGTCAGCAAAAAGAGGTTCCAGGTTAGGAGAAACCAGACTCGGAAGGGCCTCAGAGCTAGGTACCTTGTGCTGTGTGGCCTTTCATAGGTCACTTAGCTTCTCTGTGCTTAGAACAACCCTTAGTGAGAGACAGTCAAGTGCAGAGCCAGATGCCCCAGTTCAGTCCTAAGCTCTGTCACTTAGTAGCTAAGTGCCTGGCAAGTTCCTTAACCTCTCTGTGCCTCAGTTTCCTCATCTCTAAAATGGGGATGACAATAGTGCCTCCTTCATAGGGCTGGAGAGGGGATCACACAGGGGATCAGGAAGAGTGCTCAGCACCTGGACACGGAAGCACGGTGTTAGCAAGTCCTGTAGGCAGGGCAGTGGGTCCATCTGTCTGCAGCCCCTTCTCTACCGGGAAGTGCAGACAGCCTGAGGGCGAGGCGGGGGCGCCCCTCTGCTGGGAAAGCGGCCTCCCCAACAGTGACAGTGGGAGGCAGAGCTGACGGTGACCGCGTCTCAGACGGACTCTGGGCAGATGCCGGGGTGAGGAGGTGCCTCAGGGAGGGGGTTACCTGCTGTCACAGCTTGAGGAGCGGGACTCCGAACTCTGAGATCGCGAGGCGCAGTGGTGATGACGGTGGCGGTGAGACTTTCGGGGCCGGCTTCGCGATCTTGGGGCGGGTGGAGGGTGAGAAGGAACAAATCAGAGGAGAGAGAGACAGAGTTTTTGACCTTGTGACACACATCTTTCTCTTGCGCCCAAGTCACTGTCCCTCCCAAGGTCATGCATCTCCCCCGACCGGCCCCTTGCATCACCCCCCCCCCCACCCCGCCTGTGTAACCAGCCATCCCTAACACAAGAGAGCAGAAAGGGGTCGTCTGAGGGAGACGGCCTGCTCCCCAGGGCTCTGCTGGGAGCAGAATCGTCACCTGCACACATCACCTCTCCCTCGCCTGAAGCAGGAGTCTCAATTTCACACGGTTTCACGAACCAGTCAGATACCGTAATGTGTGTATCAGTCAGGCACTCAGAAAATACCAACCAACTGAAGGGCATGGGCTAAAGCAAGTGTTTTGTCTCCAGAATAGTGCCATGGTGCTGTATCTTCTAATTTTTCAAGTGAATATAGAAGTTGAGAGTTTTATGTAAATTATTCCTATTTTAAATGGAAGCTCATTTTTTTAAAAAAAAGACACAGTTTGGGGCTAACAAAGCACATTTGCAGAATCCATTAGGCCTTTGGGCTGCCAATCTGTAACCTCAGCCCTGGAAAGGTAAGTCTGGATTCTTAGCATGGAGTCAAAAGCCTACTCTCAGAGGGAGCTACAAACGTCGACAACAAAAATTACACTACCAATAACTGTTACCGCTGCCACTAAAACTGGTGCTATAACAGGTTACTTCAGCTTTCTCTCAATAATAATGATGACTCAGAAGTAGCAGTAGCAGTGGCAGTGGTCACTGAGGATGTACAAGGAATGTCAATAGTTTGGGCCAAGTCAGGAAGCCAGTGGGAGTTAGAGATGATTCTATTGTGAGGTACCTTGGTTATCCCAACAAAAGACTCAGGGATTCTGGTAATGTGATCATCAGACCATATCCCTTCCCTGTTTAAAGCCCTCCCATTGTCCTTATGTCAAGTCCAAGCTCTGACCTTGAACCCCAAGCACCTTCAGGAGCCAGCCTCTGCCTAGCTCTCCAGCCTCCTTGCCTGGCATCCAGAGCCCTGGTTTGAAAGGCTCAAGCAACCCCGAGGTGCTTGTATTCTGGCTCACACATTTCCCACATTTTACGATGCCCTGATGGTGGTGATGGTGATGATGGTGATGGGGATGATGGTGATGGTGATGGTGATGATTGTGATGATGGTGATGGGGATGATGGGGATGATGGTGATGGGGATGATGGGGATGATGGGGATGATGGGGATGGGGATGGTGGTGATGGTGATGATGGTGATGGTGATGATGGTGATGGTGATGATGGTGATGGTGGTGATGATGATGGTGATGATGGTGATGGTGGTGATGGTGATGGTGGTGATGGTGATGGTGGTGATGGTGGTGATGGGGATGATGGGGATGATGGGGATGGTGATGGGGATGATGGTGATGGGGATGATGGTGATGGTGGTGATGATGGTGATGGGGATGGTGGTGATGGGGATGATGGTGATGGGGATTGTGGTGATGGTGATGATGGTGGTGATGGTGATGATGGGGATGGTGGTGATGGTGATGGTGATGATGGTGATGGTGATGATGGGGATGATGATGGTGGTGATGATGGTGATGGGGGTGATGGGGATGGTGGTGATGATGGTGATGATGGGGATGGTGGTGATGGTGGTGATGGTGGTGATGGTGATGGGGATGATGGGGATGGTGATGGGGATGATGGGGATGGTGATGATGGGGATGATGGGGATGGTGATGGTGGTGATGGTGATGATGGTGATGGTGATGGTGGTGATGATGGGGATGGTGGTGATAATGGGGATGGGGATGGTGGTGATGGGGATGGTGGTGATGGGGATGATGGTGATGGGGATGGTGGTGATGGGGATGGTGGTGATGGGGATGATGGTGATGGGGATGGTGGTGATGGTGACGGTGATGGTAGGTAACCCGTCTCTAACACATACTGCCTGCCAGGCACTGGGTTCTAATCATTTTCCTTAAATGGACTCATCTACTCCTCAAAACAACCTACAAAGTGGATTCTCTTATTACTCCTATTTTACAGATGCAGAAACCAAGGCACAGAGAGATTAAACCACTTGCCTAACCTGCAGCCTAGAATGGTTACCTCCATCCTTTGCCCCAGCCTAAGCCGCCCCTCCCTTAGGAAGCCTCCCCTCACCACCACGCCCTCTTTCCTGCACCCGGGCTCCACCTCACCCAGCGCTTCCATCTGCCACTGCTGTGCTGTGACCTGTCCCACATCTGTCCCCGGTGTCCTGCTGCGAGCTCCTCGAGGCCGGGAGGCACATCTGTCTAATCTCTGTCCTCGGGCCCCCGCACAGGGCCTGACACCTGTTAGGGCCTCTCTAAGGGATGCTGAATAAGAGGAAGTAAGTTACACCAGCGGTCCCGTTTACAAGCCGCCTTAACTAACCATGGATCTTGGCAAGAACAACCACCTGATCTCAGGGGCGCCTTGCGTTTCTTGCTTCTCCTTCTCCTGGCTCTCGTGTTTTGGCTTTCACAACCTTCTTTTATGTCCCGCTAGCGATTTCTGAGACTCGTCCAACTCTTGGCACTGGGCAGGGTGGCCACCTTGCTGCCCTCAGGCAGACAGTCTGTGCCTCTGTCATGATCTTCCCAGAACTCTTGGGGTCTGGGCGCAGCCCCCAGCTCAGTGACTGTCTAGACCACAGCTCCACGGACAAGCCATGCTGAAGCCTCTGAGAACAGGCTCTGTCTGTGCTTAGCGTGAGCGTATACTCTATACAGATGACCAATGATTGCCTCTTGACGTGAACTGAGCAAGCTTGATGATCGGGAAGTTCTTCCCTGAGCTAACTCACAGCTCTACTGCTTCCTTCTGGAGCGTTCCCCAGGCCCCCGTGGTGGTGCCTGAAATGCCCTCTTTCGCACTGACCTTGGGTGAGGCGCTTCAGGCCGGCAAAGCTGAGCGCCACGCCCTGCTTCCTCTTTTCCCTCCCCAGCAGCCCACTGACTTTCATCCCATTGCCTTTGATTCTCGCTTTAGAAGCTTCTTGGTGGGAGATAAAATGTTACTTGATTGGAAAACACACTCACTAACATCTGCAAGGGTATAAAGTAGATGGGTTGTAACCAAATTTACTTTTAATTTGGCTGGGAACTGAACTCTTCAGGCAGCGCTGGCTGATGTGAATTTCTACTACCAGCTATAAACCGTGAACCAGCTAGGACCCGAGGCCGGGGGTAGGAGCTCCCCTGATATCTCCATGCTCTAAGCCCAGAGGCTGGGGCTGGGACTCACATGCACACACACGTGTGTGCACGCATGTGATCATGTCCCCTTACCCACCTGTACACACACAGCGCACAGGTAAACCCCATCCCGCACCCTCCCTATGAGTAATGCACGCAGATTAAGCGGTGCACACGCCGAGGGCACCGAACTAGCACACAGTAGCAGACAGGGCACCTACATGCATGCTATTCATGCTCACATAAGCATGGGCACACATACGCACTCGTGTGAACACAGATATATACCCCCCCCCACACACACTATGCACCTGCATTGCACACAAGTGTTCGCACGACGGAAGAATGTACAGGTAGCATTTACACAGTGCACGCTACACATATACGCACCACGTACAAACGTTACACAACGCACACAGGCACACAGAATTCACACACATGCACACCGTTCACTTTCATGCAGACACAGACACGCATGCATACACACACATCACGTACACAACCTTATGCACCCATGCATGACAAACCCACAACTGCAGGTCTACACACAGTTCTGCTTCCCCTTCCTTCTCCCCTCTTGTTCGCCCACCCTCCTCTCCCGGTCCCCACTTCTTTGGCAATGCTAACCCTCTGGCTGTTCACAGGTCAGTCCCCCACCTCCCCAAGCTGGATAGTATGTTGCAGGTGGAATCTACTTACTGTTTTTTGTGCCTCTTCTCTTCCCTTCTTTTGTTTTTTGGGCTGGAGGAGCTGAATGGGAAATGGCCAGTTAACCGAAAGATGCAAAATTCTAGCGAAAGATAAAGTAGTCAAGATGCTTAACACACGGTGCTCACTAGATTCAGGCAGTTTGGGAATGGACACCAATCGTTTCTAAGATCAGAGCAGTTCCTGCCAACGTTTTCACCCAGTGGGTTCAGCTAGACACACCAGCCCACACGCACAGACTGGGGATGGGGGACGGAGGATGCTAAGATCAGCTCTGGTAGCTTCACAATAACAGCAGTAGCAAAGGTCATCATATCTGCCATGCTTTGAGGCTTTCTTATCAGGTAAGCGCTGTGCTAATACCTCTTGGCAATAATCTCATTTCATTCTCCCTACAACCTACGGGCAGTGGCACATTTAATAAGCACTCATTTTCCAGAAATAGAAACTGAGCCTTAGACGGGCTAAGGAACTTGACCAGGATCACACAGGTGAGCTGGAAAGTGGCCCGAGACCATGGGTCCCCAGGGCCCGTCCTCTTGACTGCTGTCCAATCAATTTCTAAGAGAAAAGAATGGAATATCCAGGGAGCTGCTCTAAAGCCTCGTGAAGTTGGCAGATTCTGAAACGTTCCGCTCGTGAATATTCAAGTATCTGTTTTCTTTTAAAGTCACAGTACTGGGGTGTGGGCAGAGTGGACAATTACGACTCAGGGTCCCAGCATCATCAAACAGAGGCCCCAGACGGCAAACACTATTTGGTAGTTCAAGCCAGACCGGCGTCAGAGGGGCACCAGGAACGTATCACTGACCTAAGTCCTGAGAACGAGAAAATTTGATTTCACCCAACTGAAATCGCACCTTGACATGTGTCTGGGACTCAGCCTGGGAGGTGGAGAGCCCAGGAGCTCACTGAACGATCCAAATTCACATCCTGGCTCTGCTGCTGAGTCGCTGTGTGACATCAGGCAGGTTACCTCTCCTCTTGAAGACCCAGTTTCCTTGCCCTTAAAATGGGGCCATTGCTCAAGCTGTTGGGCTGAGCGGATGGATGACACTGGTTATCAGTGTCTACTTGTTCACCGAATGGATCAAAGGCCTTTGCACTCTGCCAGCTGCTGGAACTGTGCTATTGTTATTTTGGAAGCCACGGAAGGGTGTCCTGACCCTCTATCTGGCAGATTTGGGTTTGAGTTTTGGCCCTGCCACCTTCTGACCGTGTGTCTGTGGACATGCCTGCCACACCTCCTGAGTCTTAGTTTCTTCATCTGTAAAATGGAAATAATAAGGATATCCACCGCACAGCGTTGTGATGGGGATTAATGGAGATTAAATACACACACGCATGGAAAAGGCTTAGCACAGGATCTGGTTTATAGCGAGTACCCCGCAGGTGGCAGCATTACGTGTGCTCACCCCGTGCTTCTGGCACTCGGCCTCTGTCCCTTGGCCAGGACCTGGGAAGGCTTTGGTGGCGTGTCTGGGGCTGATGCTTCTCTACATGCCCCAACCCAAGATTTCAACCAACGGTCAAACAAACAGACGCTGGCAAGGGTGGCGAGACCTGCCAGGGAGAGGAATCGGTGGGAGCTGGTCCGGCAGCAGCCACCTGGCCTGGGGGAAACCGAAAGTCTGGCTTGGAACTTTCGGGGAAACCAGATCACGGCCTTCATTTCAGAGGAAACTGAGGCCCAGGAAGATGAAGGGGGCGTGAACGCAGAGGTAGAGGCAGAGAGCTTGACCCTAGATGCTGCCTACACCTTGTTAGGAAAGCAGAAAGCTAAGCAGGTAGTGAGAGGCAACAAGACGCTTACCTGTGCCTTCTCTTCTTGGAGAATGACCTGATTGAGGGAAAAAAAAAAAAAAAAAAAGGAAGAGAGAGAGGGAGGAAGGAAAGGAGAGAGACGGGGAGGGAGTGAAAGAGAGGAAGGAAGAGGGAAGAAAGGAACGGAGGGAGGGAGGGAAGAAAATAAATGTGAGTCTGAAGTTTCTTTTCCCGGGATGGATGTATCGGTGCATTTGTGACCAGGCTACAAGGGGATGGGACACCTGGCAAATCCTCCTCCTCTTTTAGATTTGAAGATCATATGGGAAACATTGGTTTGCATTTTGAATTTCCAGGTCAAAACCTACCAGTGTTTTAATGCTCACCCAAATTTGTCAGTAAGCCTGTCCTGGAAAAGGTTGCATGAGGGGGGCCAGAAGAGAGTCCCTCTGCCTCTTCCCTTCCCCCGAGTCTCACTTTGGTCTTTTCTCTCCCTAGTTATAGATTCTTCATCATCATCATCATCATCATTTTCATCTTCATGGGACAACCGACTTCCACATGTGGAACTCTTTACTGGTGGCCAGGCTCCGTGCTAAGCATGTCTCACATACAATCTCATTCAATCTCTTCCCCAAACCTGTGAAGTACTATTAACAGCCATTTAACAAAGACACTGAAGCTCAGAGACGTTAGTTAAGTTGCCAAGGGCCACACAGCTTCACCTATGTAACCCCGATTCATTCTTCAGAGCCCCACACAGATGTCATCTTCTCCTTGTAGCGTTTTCCAATCCACTCAGGCTGGTTTGGTGCCTCCTCTCTGTTCCCGCAAACCCTGGGTGAGCTTCTGAGCTTAGCCTCACTACGGTACAGACTTCTGCGTAATATGACTACCACTTTCCCCACTAGAACGTGAGCAACTTGAGGGCAGGGACTGGGTTCTGGTCACTGTTCTGTTCTCAGGGCCCTGAATCCTAATTCGTGACACACAATATGTATTCAATAAATAGATGTGAAAAATGGGATATATATATATATTTTTTTAACCCTGAAGCCTTAGTTAATTGAAAGGGAGAAAAAAAAGCTCAATGCATCCTCTACCCCTACATCCCAGCTCCAAAAAGTCAACCATCACTAAGCAAACATTTCAAGAACTTGGAGAAAATGGACTAGAATTAGAGCGATGCTCAGTAGATGAGGGTTTGGGAAGAAGTGGCGTCTGTATTTCCCCCTCCTAATTCCCCATGTTATGGTCCTTCTTCGCTCTAAACCTCCAACAACCCCTGGGCCAACTGTAGCCCCCAGAAAGAAAGCCTGTTTCTAACCCTCTGGCCTAGTCTCTTTCCCGTGAGAAGAAGCCCTTGAGTAAGAAGCCACCTGGCTCCCAAGATCCTTATAGAAAAATGCTCGTGCTTCGCATCCAACCCCTAAACTGGGACAAACTGCTCAGCACAGGAAGGTGACGAGAGGGCAGTCTGCGGTCACAGGCGGGCCCTGCCTCGACCCAGGACTCTGTGTTGGGGAAGCTTCGAACACCAAATTAGCAACATTGTACAACTGGTTTGCGCCCACACCTTGTCTTGAGCACAAACCCAGAGAGCATCAGTTGGCGTGTTTGGGCAGGTGGTGGACATAATCGGTGAGACGAAACTGAGTTGAGACCTTTCTGGCAACAAGGGCTGAAAGGCAACCACACCCCTGGGTTGGGAAAAGCCACGTGGGGGCTACTTTGAACGAGAGGGTGAGATGCGGCGGGGAGGGGAACCCAAATGGCCTCTTACCTTTTGTTCTGCTGTGATGGTTTAATTGCACAAATAATCCACCACCCGTGTAGGAAAATTGGAAGATACAGATAAGCAAAAATAAAATATAAACCACTCTTTCCCTGTCATCCACAGCCAACCACAGCAAACACCTGAACTTACCAAGATAGCTTCAAACTCTCTGAGCCCAGGGGGCCACACAAGCTCTTTGAAATGTGTGTAGATGGAGGGGAGCAGGTTAGGTGGGGACAGTGCGGCACCTCCGCTCTGTCTAAACGCCCAGCAACTCATCAGATCCAGCTGATGGCTGCCTGTGGGAAAACTGGTCCAATGAAGAGAGAGCTTCTGATTTTACAAAGGAGCAGGAAAGCTTTGATTTTTGTATTGTGAAATCTTTCAATTATAAAATGTTGGCTCGGCCCATTAATCACAGATTTGAGACCTCTGGCATATAGCCTTCCTGTCTTTTATTTTCCCCATAAGCATACGTGTGTGTGTGTGTGTGTGTGTGTGTGTGTGTGTACATGCACTTGTGTATAGTGAGCTCCTTTGGGACTGTGTGTCCAGTTCCTAATGCCCCTTAACCACTGTCCACAAGGGTGTATGATCCAGAAGCCATGTTTCACAGGATCCCATTCTCTAGGACATAGTTGGACCAACCAGAAAGGTCTCTCCTTGGGAACTTGGAATAAGGAACAAGACCGAGAGATACAGGATCTTCCTGTGGCTGGGTGGGCAACATGAAGAGACAGGAACAGGGTGCAGGGTCCACGTCCCCCTGTGTGCACTAGGGGGTTCGGCTTGGGTTGTGTCAGCTTTCCATTCATCGGTTCTAGCCCCTCACTGAGGCCTGGCTGGTCCCTGAGACATTCCTGTCTCCTTAGAACAAATCCCCCTCTGGCCTGAGTTAGCATTCGTGGGCCTCTGGTCCTTGCAACCAGAGTCCCAAGTTAGACGAGATACAAATACACGACAACACGTAGATGAGTATTTTTTATAACTGAAATGATAGGCTTCCAAATGACCTTTCAGTGCCATCCACTGTCAGCTCCACCCTCACCCCAGCGGGAACATCCCTGTTTATTTGCAGAGGAGGAAGGACAGTACCTGTGTCTCTTATGTTTCTTGGAACTTTTCTTCTTCTTTTTCTTGACAGGCGATGGGCTATATGATGGGGACCTGCCGGAGAGGGGAGACACACTTCAGAGGGAGGCTTTGAGGGCCAGGGTTGGTTTCATAGAGACCCTTCTCCAGCCCCCAGACATGCCTCAGGTCTTTCAGTAACACACATCAAGGATGATAATTTGTAGAGTTAGTTTGCATTTGTTTCAAATGTTACCATGTGTTTTACTACAGGTATTATCTCATTTAATCCTTCCACACACTTCTTAGGTAGGTACAATTGCTACCCTCCCTTTTCAGACAAAGAAAGCGGGGTTCAGAGAGGTAAAGTGACTTGCCCAAAGACACACAGTTAAGAAGGTGGGTGAGCTGAGATTCAAACTGAAGACTCACTGATCCCAGGGGCTTTGCTCTCAATCACTATAGCACCCATAGCTGCCCTCCTGGTCAGGCCATAAGTATTTATTTTTGTCTGCTGCCCTCTTCCAAAACTGCACATACTTTAAAGGTCTCTCCTCTGCTCCACCCTGTGTCTCCCTGGTAAGACCAAACCCCTGCAGGAGACCTTGCCAGGATGCACTCAGCACGGCGGTGCCATGAAGGGGTAACCCGAGAAACAGAGATGCCCTAGGATCATGATTATGACTCAAGGCTGATGTTCGGGTAACCCGAGTTCCAATTCTGACTCTACCATTAATTTATAAGTCACCTCAGGCATGTCACTGCTCACTCCAAGTCTCCTGTTCTCCCACTGATAAAATACCAAGGTTGAAGCGTATCAGGAGCTGCAAACTCAATGCCAACACAGGCCTGCCTCTCAGATAGCTTAAATGGATGCAGCAGGTTGCCGGGGGGTGGGGGGGAGAGCAGGGGAGACAGTAAGGAGTGGTGAGGCCTGTGGTGAACCAGAGAGCACCTGACCCAGGGGTATGGCTGCTTCTCAGATCAGCTGAAGGTCCAAGGTAGGAATGCAGGCCTGGGCTTCTAGAGCTCCTGCCTTTTGAATAGAAGTTGCCAGAAAAACATATTTTCGTATGACATCTCCTGGCTTTAATATATGGCCACCAATTAAAAAGACAAAAAACACTTTGCAGGTCAAATAAAACATGTCTGCAGGGGTTATGAAGGGTTGAGAAACAATCGGACTTAGGGAATCATAGCACTTGTCCCCAAAGAGTGCTCACTGGACATACTGACTGACTGAATGAATGAATGATGGGAGCCTGATCCCTCTGGTTTCCTTCTTTGACGTGTTCTCCTGTCCATACCTAAAATCAGGAAGCTCAGGCCACTTACCCCAATTCCACCCCTCGCCCTAGAATGGCTGGAACTCAGGGTCTTCATTCACAGTCCCCTCTGGGTCCTCTTTGGGCCTAGCCCCTTAGAACTAGGTGAAACGAGTGTGGAGGGAACAGGGCCCCAGAAAACCTCGAGTTAGGGCCTGAGTCATCCAGACTCTGCTCTCTGCTGCCCCCTGCAGGCTTCTTCAAATACTGCCTCCAAGGTTTGCTGGGATTTTTAACTCGCCCCTCTAAGGAACATCTCTTTGACCAGCCCTTGGGGTGTGGAACACTGAACCTGCTTTTAGTCTAGGGATTGACAGCCTAGAAGAAACTCCGGCAATATTTTTAAATACAAAAAAATTAAAAGGTACTGTACATAGAAAAACCTCACAGGGTACAAAAGAGTCAATAGCTGGCCAAAAATATAAAGTCCATTATCCTTGGCATTTGCGTGTGGTGGAAGCAACTGAGGAGCCTGGAATCAAGTGTCTGTAGGTTCTGTCACCTACTCTCTGAGACTTTATTTTCTCATCTCTAAAATGGGGATAACAGCTATAAGAGAAATGAGTCATGGTGACTAGAGTTGACAATACTGTACTGCTAAGAGACTAGATCTTAAAAGATCTCATCACAAGAAAAACCATTGTAACTATATGAGGTGATGGATAGGTTAACCACAGTTACTGTGGTAATCATTTAGCAATATAAACATATGTCAAATCATGATGCTGTAACCTTGGACTAATACAATGTTATAGGTCAATTATATCTCAATAAAACTGGGAAAATTTTTTTTAATAAAAATAAAATGCGGGGCTTCCCTGGTGGTGCAGTGGTTCAGAGTCTGCCTGCCGATGCAGGGGACACGGGTTTGTGCCCCGGTCCGGGAAGATCCCACATGCCGCGGAGCGGCTGGGCCCGTGAGCCATGGCCGCTGAGCCTGCGCGTCCAGAGCCTGTGCTCCGCGAAGGGAGAGGCCATAGTAGTGAGAGGCCCGCGTAGCGCAAAAAATAAATAAATAAATAAATAAATAAATAAATAAATAAATAAAATGGGGATAATCCTGCCTGCTAGATCGTGGTCAAGCGTAATAGAGATCATGGAGATCACAGTGCTTAGTACAGCCGCTCACATACGTAAGGTCTCCAAAAATAAATAAATAAGTAAATATTCATGGTCATAACTATGCTTCAGACTAGTCATTTACTATGTGCCAGACACTGAGACAGCTGCTTCCACATCCACTTTCTCACCTAATTCTCATAAAACCCCAAGAGGCAGGTATTTCTACCATTTTATAGAAGTGGAAACAGGCTCAGAGAGGTGAAGTGACCTGCCTAAGGTCACACAGCTAGTTAAGAGGCATAGAGGGGATCTGAATCCCAGGGGAGTCACTGTCTGACTCCAAAGCCCTTATTACCCCTCTTTTGTCCATTCCCCCATCTTCAGTGTTCCATGTCCCTTGGGGCCCTCACCTCCTTCTCTTCTTCCGGGTAGCTTTCTTCTTTTTCTTCTTCCCCCTGGAGGAAGGGGGTGGCGTCAAGTCTTTGCCTTGGGAGGCACTGAGGGGAAAACAGAACTGGGTATTAGAGGACACAGGGCTCCCCAAACCCCCACTCAGGGCTGTTGCAGCTGGGAAAGGATCCAGTTCCTTCGAGGGTGAAGGACCCATAGTGAATACTTAATTACCATCTCATGGCTGATTTGGTTACACTTCAGATTAAATGCCTCAAATAAGGAGTTAATGCTGACCTAATGAGACAGATGCTGTACGTTACCCAAACATCAATTGATTAGTTAAATCAGAGTTACAGAGGTTAACTGCTCCTTAATAGATTTATTATTGAATTTGCAAATGGCTCACCTTGGTAAATAAATCAGTTTTTAAATAATTAATCGGCAATTCAGCACCCTCTCTCCACAATACAACGTGTCTGTAGTTCCTGCTGGAAATTAAATAGGAGGCAGAAGGTAGGTTAAGTAACAGCTGATTATTAAAACTATATTTGCCAAGGTCCAATGTAAGAAGATACATTTCTTATATGGCTTCACGGAACCTCAAAAATCTCCACTCTTCAGGAATAATTATTTGCTGTTCAATTAAATTCAAAGGCTCAGGCTGCAGTTAAATGAAGTCAAGTTATCTCCTTTTATAATTGGGGCAGGCTCCCGGGATTTTTTTTAAAGCACTATCCCATGGCAAAAAGATATGGTTTTGGATGAAAAACTGCTTGGGAATTGAAACATGCCAACCCAGCTGAACCTCTTTGGGAAAACAGATTATTAATAAAATGTTACTGTCATTATTAGTAACAACACAGCTACCGTTTATTCACTTATTATGCACCAAATGTTTTATATACTTTGATGCTCACAAAAGCACTTTAAGGGTGTTACGATTTTTTTTTAACATCTTTATTGTAGTATAATTGCTTTACAATGGTGTGTTAGTTTCTGCTCTACAACAAACTGAATCAGCTATACATATACATATAGCCCCATATCTCCGCCCTCTTGCGTCTCCCTCCCACCCTCCCTATCCCACCCCTCTAGGTGGTCACAAAGCACCAAGCTGATCTCCCTGTGCTCTGCGGCTGCTTCCCACCAGCTATCTATTTTACGTTTGGTAGTGTATATAAGTCCATGCCACTCTCTCACTTCGTCCCAGCCCACCCTTCCCCCTCCCCGTGTCCTCAAGTCCATTCTCTACATCTGCGTCATTAGTCCTGTCCTGCCCCTAGGTTCTTCAGAACCATGTTTTTTTTTTTTAGATTCTATATATATGTGTTAGCATACGGTATTTGTCTTTCTCTTTTTGACTTACTTCACTCTGTATGACAGACTCTAAGTCCATCCACCTCACTACAAATAACTCAATTTCGTTTCTTTTTATGGCTGAGTAATATTCCATTGTATATATGTGCCACATCTTCTTTATCCATTCATCTGTCGATGGACACTTAGGTTGCTTCCATGTCCTGGCTATTTTAAATAGAGCTGCAATGAACATTGTGGTACATGACTCTTTTTGAATTATGGTTTTCTCAGGGTGTATGCCCAGTAGTGGGATTGCTGGGTCATACGGTAGTTCTATTTTTAGTTTTTAAAGGAACCTCTATACTGTTCCCCATAGTGGCTGTTTCAATCTATATTCCCACCAACAGCGCAAGAGGGTTCCCTTTTCTCCACACCCTCTCCAGCATTTGTTGTTTGTAGATTTTCTGATGATGCCCATTCTGACCGGTATGAGGTGTTACCTCATTGTAGTTTTGATTTGCATTTCTCTAATGATTAGTGATGTTGAGCAGCTTTTCATGTGCTTCTTGGCCATTTGTATGTCTTCTTTGGAGAAATGTCTGTTTAGGTCTTCTGCCCATTTTTTGATTGGGTTGTTTGTTTTATCAATATTGAGCTGCATGAGCTGTTTATATATTTTGGAGATTAATCCTTTGTCTGTTGAGTCGTTTGCAAATATTTTCTCCCATTCTGAGAGTTGTCTTTTCATCTTGTTTATATTTTCCTTTGCTGTGCAAAAGCTTTAAAGATTCATTAGATCCCATTTGTTTATTTTTGTTTTTATTTCCATTACTCTAGGAGGTGGATCAAAAAAGATCTTGCTGTGATTTATGTCAGAGTGTTCTTCCTATGTTTTCCTCTAAGAGTTTTATAGTGTCCGGTCTTACATTTAGGTCTCAAATCCATTTTGAGTTTATTTTTGTGTATGGTGTTAGGGAGTGTTCTAATTTCATATTTTTACATGTACCTGTACAGTTTTCCCAGCACCACTTAGTGAAGAGGCTGTCTTTCCTCCACTGTATATTCTTGCCTCTTTTATCAAAAATAAGGTGACCATATGTGCATGGGTTTATCTCTGGGCTTTCTATCCTATTCCATTGATCTATATTTCTGTTTTTGTGCCAGTACCATAATGTCTTGATGACTGTAGCTTTGTAGTATAGTCTGAAGTCCGGAAGCCTGATTCCTCCAGCTCTGTTTTTCTTTCTCAAGATTGCTTTGGCTATTTATGGTCTTTTGTGTTTCCATACAAATTGTTCTAGTTCTGTGAAAAATGCCATTGGTAGTTTGATAGGGATTGCACTGAATCTGTAGATTGCTTTGGGTAGTATAGTCATTTTCACAATGTTGATTCTTCCAATCCAAGAACATGGTATAGCTCTCCATCTGTTTGTATCATCTTTAATTTCTTTCATCAGTGTCTTATAGTTTTCTGCATACAGGTAGGTCTTTTGTCTCCTCAGGTAGGTTTATTCCTAGGTATTTTACTCTTTTTGTTGCAATGGTAAATGGGAGTGTTTCCTTAATTTCTCTTTCAGATTTTCCATCATTAGTGTATAGGAATGCAAGAGATTTCTGTGCATTAATTTTGTATCCTGCTACTCTACCAAATTCATTGATTAGCTCTAGCAGTTTTCTGGTGGCATCTTTAGGATTCTCTACATATAGCATCATGTCATCTGCAAAAAGTGACAGCTTTACTTCTTCTTTTCTGATTTGGATTTCTTTTATTTCTTTTTCTACTCTGATTGCTGTGGCTAAAACTTCCAAAACTATTGAATAATAGTGGTGAGAGTGGACAACCTTGTCTTTCTCCTGACCTTAGAGGAAATGGTTTCAGTTTTTCACCACTGGGAATGATGTTGGCTGTGGGTTTGTCATATATGGCCTTTATTATACTGAGGTAAGTTCCCTCTATGCCTACTTTCTGGAGGGTTTTATCATAAGTGGGTGTTGAATTTTGTCTTGATGAGTCTGGCTAATGGTTTATCAATTTTGTTAATCTTCTCAAAGAACCAGCTTTTAGTTTTATTGCTCTTTGCTATCATTTCCTTAATTTTTTTTTCATTTATTTCTGATCTGATCTTTATGATTTCTTTCCTTCTGCTAACGTTGGGGCTTTTTTGTTCTTCTTTCTCTAATTGTTTTAGGTGTAAGGTAAGGTTGTTTATTTGAGATGTTTCTTGTTTCTTGAGGTAGGACTGTATTGCTATAAACTTCCCTTTTATTACTGCTTTTGCTGCATCCCATAGGTTTTGGGTTGTCATGTTTCCATTGTCATTTGTTTCTAGGTATTTTTTGATTTCTTCTTTGATTTCTTCAGTGATATCTTGGTTATTAAGTAGTGTACTGTTTAGCCTCCATGTGGTTGTATTTTTTACAGATTTTTTCCTGTAACTGATATCTAGTCTCATAGCATTGTGGTAGGAAAAGATACTTGATATGATTTCAATTTTCTTAAATTTACCAAGGCTTGATTTGTGACCCAAGATATGATCTATCCTGGAGAATGTTCCATGAGCACTGGAGAAGAAAATGTATTCTGTTGTTTTGGGATGGAATGTCCTATAAATATCAATTAAGTCCATCTTGTTTAATGTATCATTTAAAGCTTGTGTTTCCTTATTTATTTTCATTTTAGATCTGTCCATTGGTGAAAGTGTTAAAGTCCCCTACTATGATTGTGTTACTGTCAATTTCCCATTTTATGGCTGTTAACATTTGCCTTATGTATTGAGGTGTTCCTCTGTTGGGTGAATAAATATTTACAACTGTTATATCTTCTTCTTGGATCGATCCCTTGATCATTATGTAGTGTCCTTCTTTGTCTTTTTTAATAATCTTTATTTTAAAGTCTATTTTGTCTGATATGCGATTGCTACTCCAGCTTTCTTCTGATTTCCATTTGCATGGAATACCTTTTTCCATCCCCTCACTTTCAGTCTGTATGTGTCCCTAGGTCTGAAGTGGGTCTCTTGTAGACAACATATATATGGGTCTTGTTATTGTATCCATTCAGCCAGTCTATGTCTTTTGGTGGGAGCATTTAATCCATTTACATTTAAGGTAATTATCGATATGTATGTTCCTATTACCATTTTCTTAACTGTTTTGGGTTTGTTATTGAAGGTCTTTTCCTTCTCTTGTGTTTCCTGCCTAGAGAAATTCCTTTAGCATTTGTTGAAAAGCTGGTTTGGTGGTGCTGAATATTCTTAGCTTTTGCTTGTCTGTAAAGGTTTTAATTTCTCCGTCAGATCTGAATGAGATCCTTGCTGGGTAGAGTAATCTTGGTTGTAGGGTTTTCCCTTCACCACTTTAAATATGTCTTGCCACTCCCTTCTGGCTTGCAGAGTTTCCGTTGAAAGATCAGCTGTTAACCTTATGGGGATTCCCCTGTGTGCTATTTGTTGCTTTTCCCTTGCTGCTTTTAATATTTTTTCTTTGTATTTAATTTTTGATAGTTTGATTAATATGTGCCTTGGCGTGTTTCTCCTTGGATTTATCCTGTACGGGACTCTCTGTGCTTCCTGGACTTGATTATTTCCTTTCCCATATTAGGGGAAGTTTTCAAGTATAATTTCTTCGAATATTTTCTCAGTCTGTTTCTTTCTCTTGTCTTCTTCTGGCACCGCTATAATTTGAATGTTGGTGTGTTTAATATTGTCTGAGGTCTCTAAGACTGTCCTCAATTCTTTTCATTCTTTTTTCTTTATTCTGCTCTGTGGTAGTTATTTCCACTATTTTATCTCCAGGTCACTTCTCTGCTCTTCTGCCTCAGTTACTCTGCTAATGATTCCTTCTAGAGAATTTTTAATTTCATTTATTGTGCTGTTCATCATTGTTCGTTTGCTCTTTAGTTCTTCTAGGTCCTTGTTAAACGTTTCTTGTATTTTCTCCATTCTATTTCCAAGATTTTGGATTATCTTTACTATCATTATTCTGAATTCTTTTTCAGGTAGACTGCCTATTTCTTCTTCATTTGTTAGGTCTGGTGGGTTTTTACCTTGCTCCTTCATCTGCTGTGTGTTTTTCTGTCTTCTCATTTTCCTTATCTTACTGTGTTTGGGGTCTCCTTTTTGCAGGCTGCAGGTTCATAGTTCCTGTTGTTTTTGGTGTCTGCCCCCAGTGGCTAAGGTTGGTTCAGTGGGTTGTGTAGGCTTCCTGGTGGAGGGGACTGGTGCCTGTGCTCTGGTGGATGAGGCTGGATCTTGTCTTTCTGGTGGGCAGGACTGCATCCAGTGGTGTGTTTTGGGGTGTTTGTGACCTTAGTATGACTTTAGGCAGCCTCTCTGCTAATGGGTGGGGTTGTGTTCCTGTCTTGCTAGTTGTTTGGCATAGGGTGTCCAGCACTGTAGTTTGCTGGTTGTTGAGTGGAGCTGGGTCTTAGCATTGAGATGGAGATCTCTGGGAGAGCTTTCATCATTTGATATTACATGGAGCCGGGAGTCTCTGGTGGACCAATGTCCTGAACTCAGCTCTCCCACCTCAGAGGCACAGGCCTGACACCTGGCCGGAGCACCAAGACCCTGTCAGCCACACAGCGGCAGCTCTGTCCCTCACTGCGCCTCCTGGGTCATGGCCTGCTGCTGCTGAGCCTGTGTCCTGCTTCTACCTGTGGTAACCCAACGGGAGCACAGGCAAGCGGACGGTCTCGAGAGGGTCTGCTGCTGAATGCTGGCCAGCCTCGTTCTCGTCCCTCGTCCCGGCAGCAATCCAGCAGCTGCAGTCGGGTCTCCTTTCTAACAAATCCTAAAGGGGTACTCAGATGACACCTTGTAGAACTTTCTGGGGATCAGGGTCAAAGAGCCTGTTAACATAGTGGCGACTGCTAGCTGTTACTTCCGAAAGGACGCTCGTGCGGATTGGGGTCTCCGTCAGGCACGCCATCTTGGTGCTATGATTTTTACTGTCTCGTTCTACAGGCGAAGAAAACCAGGTTCAAGAGAGTTGAACTGTCTTGCTCACAGCTGCACAGTAAGGAAGTATCCGAGCTGGAACTTGAATCGAGGCCTGTGTGATTCCTAGCCTGAGAGCCTTCCCATGAAACCAGCTGCCTTTTCACACTTGTTTGTGTGGCTGATCTTTCGGAAGTTTCTCAACTCTTTACGAAACATCATAAAATGCTGCCATGATTAATTACATTCTAAGAATCTGGTATTTACAGTTAGTAGAAAAAAACGATACAGTGATTAGAATATATGTCAAGGTCTCCGCATTGTCAGCCAGTACAAATCATATAGCCATATCTAGAACAGTTTCAAGAGAGTCACCTTTAGCAGGTTAAAAATAAAAATCATAGGGATTAAGTACCTAGCTCGTTAACTACACTTACGTGTTATATAAAGCACAAAACACAGCACACATACCCGGGAAGCAAACAGGCCTCTTGTGTAAGCACGGTAAGCCACTTCCAAATTTCTCCTTCAACGAGGGATTGACACAGAGTAAGAGCCTAATAAACATTTGTTGAGTGACCAAATGAGGGATGAATGGATGAAATAATTTAGACACGTGTTAAATCATCTTGTTTCATATAAACACTTCCCAGTGTAACAGCTGCTAGGAATTTGAGAAAAACTGAAAACATTTAAGGCATAAATGCTTAAGGAGAAAGAAAAGACCTTTGAAAAATGTGTCTTATAAAATAGAGAAAGATTTTATTGTTTCTGTCAATTACTGTCACTTCATTCTCATACCCCAGGGTCTCAGGGGAGCAAGGTTTGGGAACCACTATCCTAAACTCAGATTTAAGTGATGAGATAAAACCCAAAAGCCCTACAGAGAAAGACAAATATCATATGATATTATTTATTTGTGGAATCTAAGAAAATGATACAAATGAACTTATTTACAAAACAGAAATAGGCTCACAAACATAGAAAACAAACATGGAGTGGGGTGGGAGGGGGGAGATAAATGAGGAGTTTGGGATTAACATATACACACTATATATAAAATAGGTAAACAACAGGGACCTACTGCATAGCGCAGGAAACTAGACTCAATATCTTGTAGTAACCTACAATGGAAAAGAATCTGAAAAAGAATATATATATCTGAATCACTTTACTGTACACTTGAAACTAAAACAACTTTGCAAATTAACTATACCTCAAAAAAAAAAACTGGTAGAAAAAAAAAAGCCCTTGAATCTGGATGGATTTGATGTCTGTGAGGGGGGTAATTAACCCCCTCCCTAAATCCCAAATGCCTTTCCTCTACGTCTTTTCCATGCACCAGTCTCCCGGGTACGCCCTTGAACACAGTGGGGTGCTAGAGCCAGAATAGTGGCTAAGTGCACCACAGTGACATAAGGGGCGGCTAAACACGCAGCAGTTAAGTATGCAGCGGTCACATATACAGTGGTTCACTACACAGTGGTCAGATACACGGAGGGGAAGTATGCAGCCATGAAGAATGCTGGCTCCAGAAACGGACACACTTGGATTTGAACTACTGCTCTATTACTTCCTAGCTGGGCGGCCTCTATGAGTATCACTTTCATCATCTGTAAGATGGGTATAAAACATGAGACCTGTGTCCTAAGTTCGTTACAAAGAACGAGGGAGCTTACTTATGCGATGTGCCCTGGACCAGCACGGAGCAAGTTACAGTAAATGTAGTGTCTATTATTATAATTATTATGATTTTGATTATCACTAGCAATAGGTTTATCATCAATATTGTGGTTTTTACTCACGTCAGAAAGCAGGTCACAGATAGGGGAAGGGAGCAAGGGGCCTGGACACTCTACAATCGAATGGATGACACAGCATCATTTTTAGATTATCATGTCCAGAACCTTCTCTTTCGGCTCCGTGAGACTCCAACTAGCATCTTAAGGTCCTCTTATATACCAGGCTCACTGTCAGAATCTGTGCACACCTGATCTGATTTAATCTTCACTCGACTTTGAGAATTAGATCTCAATATCCCCATTTTATAGTTGTGAAAACTGAGGCTCACACAAGAAAACAAACTTGCCCAAGGTCACTCAGTTAGTAAGTGATGGTGTGCAGCTTTGAACACAAGTCCCTACAACACACTAAGTCCCCTTTGGCTGTCTAGGAGTCAATGTTTTGAAAGTATGGAAATTCCCTTCCCCTCCCCTTCTCTCTCCATCTCCTTCAGCCTCTTATGGAAACATTTTTTCTTCTGTTTCCTGGGGAAAATCCTCCAGAACCGATGTTGAACTTCACTTCTTCAAGCTGATAGGATTAACTGTTTCCCCCGCATTGAAATCACGGCTTAACTAACTAAAGCCTGTAGCTAGCCTGGGTAGAGGGCACCCTGGGTGGAGAAGCAGACTTCATCCATGAAAGCTGCTCTGGCTTCCTAAGCCACTGCCTCAGGATTCAGGCTCTTAACTAGAGACCCCTGTTCGTAAGTCTCAGGGGTCTATGAGTCCTCTGAAATGGGACACAGAACCTGGGGAGTATTCTTGGCATTCATAGCTTCCATCTAATTCTCAGATGGGTTTTCATCTGATTTAAGGATCTCAAAGAGGAACTTGCAAAAGCGAGAGAGGAAGAGTGGTCAGAGAGACAAACTTCATTTCTCCAACCTCAAGTTGAACTTCCCTGTTAGATTGAAGAGGGGAGCGGGGGCAGGGTCTCACCTGTGTGCTCTGGCAGGACTGGCCTCCTGGCAGGCTTTGCCTCTCTCCCAGCTGTTGGGGCCCAAGACCTCAGTGGCCAGAGGCTGGCTCAGCTTTTCCGAGGGTCCATCCTGAGCTGGGACCATGGGGCTGCTCTGGGGTTCTGTCCTATAGGGGAGGAAATAAGGAGGCAAAAGTGTTAGGATATGACAGAGATTCTTACTGTTTATCAAACATTCATAGATGTCAGAATATTTCCAACCTCCCTCGGAGTTAAGTTGGGGCCGTATCATCATCAAGGGTCAATGGTCTCTGAATGGGAGTGATGTGTATTGTTTCCAGTTTGAGGCAGTAAGATCTGTGTGTCATCTCCAGCTCTCTCTCCCTCTGTCACAGTGACTTTGGAGGCCACACATTCCAAAAGGTGAAGCTACTTGATGGAGGAGAGATGCCTGGACCACATCAGACTTTGCATGACAGAAATAAGCCTTAGTTAGGTTAAGCCACTGAGGTTTAGGGACTTACTTGTTACTGCAGCATAGCCTAGCCTAACCTGATTGAATCACAGGGAGAGGCTGGAAACCAGCATTTTACTTCCTTCCTCAAGACTTAACTGGAGGCCAAAGCAGTATAGGATTAGTTCAAACTCTCCTTTGCCATTTCGATCCCACTTTTCTGCCTTATCTGTGTATGGCACAGAGACAGCTTCATTTAAACACTATCTTCACGATTTAGTAACTCTAGGTCCTGGGATCAGTCCCTCGACCTCTCTGAGCTGCAGTTTCCTCAACTATAAAATAGGGAATAATATCAGTCCATATATTGTTGAGTTGTTGTGAAGATAAAATGAGATAATACAAGCAAACAGGAAGGCCTAAGAAACATCATTGCCCTTTCCCTTTACTTCTCTGTGAACCAAAGCTCCCATCTGGTGTCCTTAGCAGGTGTGAGCATGCCTACTTGGGACGGCAGTTCCCATGAAGGCCTGAAGTTCTCTTCTCTGCCTCTGAGATGAGGTCCAAATAACACAGGGAAATTACCTGCGTCCCACCTCCTTCTCTGAGTCCCAGAGAGGGAAAGGAAGTTGCTTAGTTACTCAGTCTTTGAAGAAGCTGTCACTCAAGTCTCCTGGTTCCTGTCATTCAGTCAGGAGTCTGAGAACCACAGGTGGCTCTGGCCCCATCCAGCGAGCATCCCAGCCTGCTCACCCTGCCTGCAAATCCCAGGTCAAGCATCGATCAAAGGCATTAGCATTTCTCCTGCACCGAGCTCCTGCAGCCAGCGCATCAAGATTGGTTTTATGACTCAGGATGAATACATTTGATAAGCCCCCTGCTCCTTCGGGCTGCCAGGAGCGCAGGCCAAGCCTGGTCAGTATTGAAGGAAGGGCAGCAAAACACATCCTTCTCTGTCAGCCGCTGATCGGTGCCTCTTTAGAAGCAGAGCTGGGGGATACTTCAAGCCCAGGAAGGATGGAGATTCTAGGCGGGTCCGCCCAGCCCTCCTCACTGCCAACTCCATGCTACCAGAACTCCAGTTTTCCCTGCACCTCCCTGCAGCCCTTCTCCCACGATGAGGGTTCCATTTCCATGCCTGTGTTCCCTCCAGTCTATCTGTGTGGAATGCTGCCCTGGCTCTTTTCAGATAACTCAAAGCTTGCAGTTTCTGCCCAGCCTCCAGCAAGGTTTGCCTCTTGCCACACTTGTCCTAGGCAAGGCTAACCCAACATTCACTAACGCCTATTCCCTGAGTGCGTGCAGTGTGTCCAGGCCAGTTCTAAGACCGGTGATGCAGTGAACAAGACACAGGTGTTCCCCAAGATTGTGGAGTTTAGATTACAGATGGAAAAGCAGGTAATAAACACACAAGAAAGTAACAATATGGCTTATTTGTTGGTAATAACTTATGGAGAGAATAAATCAGTGGAATGGGGCTAGGAAATGGGAGCAGGTGACTGTTATTTTGTATACAGTAATCAGGGAAGGCCTTTATTAGGAAGTAACAAGAGAGTGGAGACTTGAAGGATCAGAGACTAACCTTGCAGTTTGTGTTGGTTTTAAAATGTGTTCACAAATTCCTTGACACTCATACCATCAAAAGCTGAATCCTAGAAGATGTGGTATATATACGATGGAATACTACTCAGCCATAAAGAAGAATGAAATAGTGCCTTCTGCAGCAACATGGATGGACCTAGAGATTACCATACTAAGTGAAGTAAGTCAGACAGAGAAAGAGAAATATCATATGATACCACTTATATGTGGAATCTAAAACACCCGATACAAATAAACTTAGTTACAAAACAGAAATAGACTCACAGACATAGAAAACAAACTTACGGTTACCAAAGGGGAAAGCGGGGGGAGGGAAAAATTAGGAGTTTGGGAGTAACAGATACACACTACTATATAGAAAAGAGATAAACAGCAAGGACCTACTGTATGGCACTGGGAACTATACTGAATATTTTGTAATAACCTATTTGGGAAAATAATCTGAAAAAGAATATCTATATATGTGTGTGCGCGTGTGTGTGTGTGTGTACACACACACACACACACATATGATGGAATCACTTTGCTGTACACCTGAAACTAACACAATATTGTAAGTCAATTATACTTCAAAAAAAAAAATAAATTTTAAAAAGAGAAAAAAAAAAAAAAAGCTGGAGCCTAACTTCCCTCCCTGTGAATACTGGATGGGCTAGTGACTCACTTTTAATGAACAGACCGAATTAAAAGTGATGAGATGTGACTTCCAAGACTAGGTCATGAAGGCAACTTCTGCCTCTTCCTCTTGGATTGATCACTTTGAGGGAAGCTGGTCGCCATGTTGTGAGGACACTCAAGCAGCCCTGTGGAGACGCCCATGTGACAGAACTGAGGCCTCCTGCCAACAGCCAGCACTATCAGCCATGTGACTGAGCCACCCTGGAAGTGGGTCCTCCGGCCGCAGTCAAGCCTTCAGATAAGACAGCAGCCGTGGCTGACATCTGACCACCATCTCATGAGAGTGGTGAGTGAGTCAGTCACCCAGTCAAACTCTTGACTCACAGAAACTGCAAAACATAACTGTTTATTGTTGTTTTAAGCCACAAAGATTTGGAGTATTTTGTTGCTCAGTAATATACAACTTCTATACAGGTATCCGCAATCAGTGGAAGTATGTTCTAGGCAGAAGGAATAGCAAGTTCAAAGACACCTGGCATATACAAGGAATAGCAAGCAGGGGTTAGAGTGATAAGAGGACAGATCAGAGATGAGGTCTTTGATGGGACCTAGGAATCTGTATTCTTAAAAAGTTCCTTGGGGGCCTCTGATACTGTGCCAGGTTTAGCAA
The DNA here is from genome assembly GCF_011762595.2 of Tursiops truncatus. Taxonomy (NCBI): domain Eukaryota; kingdom Metazoa; phylum Chordata; class Mammalia; order Artiodactyla; family Delphinidae; genus Tursiops; species Tursiops truncatus. The sequence goes on from NC_047046.1 coordinate 10,287,821, forward strand.
AGCCTGGGCTACATAGGTCATGGAAGACCTTTGGGTCCCATGCGGCTGAGATGGGTGATGTGGTCTGGCTTACATTTCAGAAGGTTCTCTCCACGGGCTTCGGACACTCAAAGGAAGGGAAGAAAGAGATCGGGAGACTACTGCAATGACTTAGTGATCAGCGAGTTTATCAATGGACGCGTATTGCCCAGCAGAGTCTTGAGTTGGACACACACACAAGAATGGAATTTTGGACTTTCTGGAGCATTACAGGAAACCAAGACACAAATATGTGCCTGAGGCAACCTTGCACTAGGCAGAAACTGAGTCGATGTGAGGAGTTTGGCAGTGAATAAATACATGACAAATAGTGCTGCCATTGGATGGAAGGTCTCAGTGACTTGTGCTAATAGAGGCGTGGGTTATCCCCAGTGCAGGGAAAGCTGGGGGTACTACTGCCAGGCACTGGCGGACAAAGCTTAAGGCAGGGACAGTGCCTCACCCATCGCTGCCAGCAGCAGGGTGGAGAATCAGGGATGGAAACCCTGACAATGGTTTGATGAGGAGAGCGGTATAATGGAGCTGCTGCAGCTTATAGCTTAGCTTGACGCTCCCTGATGTGGTAGTTCTTTTTTTTCCCAATAGCACTGGCTTCCCCTTGCTGGTGTTGGGTACCTCACCTGGGATTATAACACAAACAAAAACAGAATTGATTCTACCAGGCTGACAGGGAGTGGTGAGGGAAAGATGAAAGGAATCCTTCCTAATGTAACATTTAAGATTGTTTAAATGTGTTCTAATACTTTGCTTCTTAGTTTTTTTAAAACTGAAAGAGACTCAGGGATCATGTAGTCCAGGCTCTGCTAAACATGCCACAGTATCAGAGGCCCCTTAAGGAACTTTAAAAAATACAGATTCCTAGGTCCCATCATAGCCATAATAAATCAGAGTTTCCAAGGATGAAACGTGGGAACCTGCAACTTAAAGAAACATCCCAGGTAGTTCACCTTCTATTAGGTCAAGAATAAATCCAAACTGATTACTGGGATTAAAAGGCTCTGAATGACCTGGCCTCTGTCCCTCTAGACCCCATCTCCTACCCCCTCCCCGTCCCTTACTCTGCTTTGGCCACATGGCCTTCTTGCTGCTCCTCAGATGGAACAGGGCCCTTACTCAGAGCCTTTGCTCTTTCTGTTCCCTCCACCTGGTATGCTGTTCCTCCTCCAGCTATCTGCATTGCCGGCTCCTTCTTTTCACTCAAATGTCACCTCCTCGGAGAAGCCCTCCCTTATCCCCTTATGTAATCGTGCTCCTCTCATCACCGGCCACCGTCACAGTGGCTGCTGTGCCTTCCCTCCTTCACAGGACTTGTTACTATTTGAAATGACCATTTTACATGTTTATTTGCTAACCGTTTGTCTTCTGGACTAGAATGTAAGCTTCCTGAGTGTGGGAACTAGTCTCTTCTCTCACCACCGAATCCCCAAGGATCTAGTGCCTGGCATAGACAATGCCTCCTTACTCAGGAAGCATTTGTTGAATGAATGAATTTACAAATCAATTCTGATGACCAATCTCATGTGAGAACCACGGGTCAGATGCAACCTCTCCTCACATATAAAGAAGCAGAGGTCCAGGAAGAAGGACCAGTCTGAGGCCACACAGCACTTCAGTGGACTCAGACCTCAGCCATGGTACCTCCACCCCCGTAGCCCCACCCATCTTCCTTCTTTGCCTCCAGCTTTGCATCTTTGCAGGGCTTTAAGAAAAATTCTGTGTCCCATCCTTGCTGAGGAGTACAGGCAGCTGCCTCGTTTTTTCCACGCAGCTCTTTGATGTTGCATTAAAAAAAAATACTTAAAAGAAGGCGAGCTCTTCAGGGGACGGCTAAAACAGAGAAGTCAAGGGCCAGTGCACTCCACTTCACAGAAGGAGGGAGGGAGGCACAAGTGCTGCATTCCTCAAGGCCTCCCGCTCAGTTCCTGCTAATCAGCGACCTGGAGCTTAGATGCTGCTCTCCGTAGTCATGGCAACCAGCAGATTCACAGCCTGTGATAAGAGGGCTGAACTTTCTGCAAAACTCTCCAAGATGACTGGCTCCCTAGCTGCTTCCCTGCTTCCCCCATCAAAGCTCCTGACTCCAACAAAGTGTTCACTCAGCCGGTTGGGTGCCTCGGGCACTAGTGTGAGTTAAACACCGTTTGGGGAATCAGAGACAAACAGCGGTGGAGGGGAGTGAGGACGCCGACCCTGCCCACCTCTGTGCAGAATGAGGAAACTGAGGTCCCAAGAAGAGAGGAGTCTTGCCCAAAGCCCCAGGGCGACCCACGTCAGAGCTTCAGCTTGCACTGTGGCCTTCCGACCCCCAGTCCAGTACTCTTCCCACGTCCTTTGATCAAAACAACAGCTGGCATTTATCAAGCACCTACTCCGTGCCAGACACCGGGCTAAGCCCTTCTCTGCGTCGTCTCATGTAAGCTTCCAGAGAAACCCAGGAGCAGGCATGGCCACCCCCACTGTACAGATGGAGAAATTGAGACCCAGGGGTAGTAAATGGCAAGAGCACCAGAGGCCCTGCTTGTTTATGAGAATCAGCTGAGAAAAAAGGAGAGCAATCTGGAAAACACTTTGAAAATATAAGGAAATAATAAGTGGGGGCATAGGGTGAATGTTAGTAATTTCCCTGTACGACAGGGATTTTTGCCTCATGTGTTTGCCTCTGGCCTGAACCTTACATTCCACAAATAGAAGTGGCACTTGGCCATTAGATTCGGGACATCCCTGACACTTACTTTCCCCGTCCCACTAATAGCTTCTCCTGGGTGTAGAACACTTGCAAATCCAGCGTCTCAACAGATGCTGACAAGGCTCTCGGCAAGGTACTCAGTTTGGTGAACTTATCCCCGTTACTCACACGAAGACACTGAGACCTGGGGAGGCAAAGGAACTTGCTTCCCATCCAAGATTCTTGTTCTACACTTGCATCCAGGGCTGTGAATGATCCGCCCTTGTCCCTGCACTTAGCCAGACACCTACTGTCTCCCCGTTTCAGTAGACAATGAAGGCGCAGACCCCCAGCTCACGAGTCCAGCAGAGAACCCAAGGTTTATCGCTGGGCTGAGCCAGCCCTTGGGGAAGATGGATTTGACTAATTTGTGCCTTGGCTACCGGGGCTTCAGTCTGGGTCCTGTTAATATGCCGGCCTGACGTCTCGGTACCAAGGCCTTTTCAAGGTTAATTAAGCCTGGTTGGGGATCCTCTGAGAGAGCTGTGATTCTTTGAGCTTTGCTATCACGATTGGAAAAAGTGTAGGAGCTTGGGGGAAGATCAGGGATTCCAGACAGCCACCGCGGGAGGCATCATCTGGATGTGGGAGCCACGACGCTCAGCTTAGTAAGAACTGAATGAGAAAGAAAACAAGTTTTATGAGGCTGGCATTTCCCTCATTATTTCATTCATTTATTCAACAGCTGTTTACTGAACGCCTACTTGGTATCAGATTTCAAGGACCCAAAAGTAACTAAAACTTATCTCTGTCCTCAAGGAATTTCCAGCCTGGAAGAGGAACACTGATTCCTCACCTGGGGATTACAATATGGTATAGTCAGTTCTCTGATGGAGAGAAGCTCAGAGAACCATGGAACCACAGAAAGAGCATCTAATCCAGCCTGGGGAACATGGGCAGGTGGCTGTGAAAGGTCTCCTAAAAGATATACGGAAATTGGTCATGTGCAAAGGCCAGGCACCGAGACACAGCAATGGACTTCAAGGAACTGCAGAGGAAGTAGTAAGTTGGAAGAGATAGTTGGGGTGGAGGATGGAAGGTAAGAGTTGAGACTGGCTTATTTCACTTAGCATAATGCCCTCAAGGTCCATCCATGTTGTTACAAATGGCAGGGTTTCCTTCTTTTTATGGCTGAATTCCAGTTCACCTATCTATCTATCTATCAGATACATATATGATATATATCACATTGTCTTTATCCATGGACACTTAGGTTGTTTCCATGTCTTGGCTACTGTAAATAATGCTGCAATGAATGTGGGAGAGCAGAAAAAAACAGGAGCTGAGACTAAGGAGGTAGTCAGGGCTAGATTCTTCAGGGCCAGGTGCACAGGTGCTTCTCACACCTTCACGTGTATGTGAACCACCTGGGGATCTTGATAGAGTGCAGATGCCGATTAAGTAGGTCTGGGTTAGGGCCTGAGCTTCTGCATTTCTAACCAATTCCCAGGTGATGTTATTGCTCCACGGACCATACTTTGAGTAGCCAGGTTGTAGATTTTACAAATGATTTGGACTGATCCAGCTTTCTAGCACCCTCTGTCCTCAGGCAACTGGTGAGAACGGTTTAGTTCAGTTCCCAGGGCTGAGAGCATGTGAGTGTGTGAACATGTGTATTTGTGCGTGGTAAACACTCTTGTATATCAAAAACTGTCCAGTTCCTGGGGCTTCCCTGGTGGCGCAGCGGTTAGGAATCCACCTGCCAATGCAGGGGACACGGGTTTGAGCCCTGGTCCGGGAAGATCCCACATGCCGCGGAGCAACTAAGCCCATGTACCACGACTACTGAGCCTGCGCTCTAGAGCCCGCGAGCCACAACTACTGAAGCCTGCGTGCCTAGAGCCTGTGCTCCGCAACTAGAGAAGCCGCCGCAGTGAGAAGCATGCGCACCGCAATGAAAAGTAGCCCCCGCTCGCCGCAACTAGAGAAAGCCCGCGCACAGCAAGGAAGACCCAACGCAGTCAAAAATAAATAAATAAAATAAATTAAAAAAAAACCCCATCCAGTTCCCAAGTTCAGGTCAAAAGACAAAAGAACCATATGGAGACAAATCAGCTCAGCACTTCTTACCCAGCTCAGCCAGGCAGGTCAGGCCCCCAGCCTGCCTGGGTTTTGAACTCTCATCACAGAACACAAGCCTACTGCCCTGCAATCCACCCCCAGTCCACCCAGTCATTTTGCCCTTCACAGGCTGGCCTGTCGATTGCCTATGTGCCTAGTGAGGGTTCAAAGTGCCAAGAAGGGGACTGAATCAGATTCTTGGTGTTGTCTGACATGAGGGCTGCCCCCAGCTTGGGAGCTGGCTGAATTCCAAAATGTTGTGGTTTCCCACTTGACCACGTTGTGAGGGGTAATCAGGTGACGCTGGGAAAGTGCAGAGGTCCTGCAGTTCTACTGACCTGGCTTCATGCCCTGATTCTACCCAGCTGTGTCACCACAGGAAAAAGGAACACCTCTCGCTCCAGCCCAGGGGCAACTGCAAGACCTTTCTATCAGCTGGAATTGCAGACACAGGGTTTGGATTTCTCCATGGAGGGAAAATTGCTGATTAGATTTTCTTGCCCTGGGAGGGACTGTGCTAGATGAGTCCCTTTTGGACATCATGAAGGCTACTGCTAGAGGAGAGGCCAAGCAAGCAAGATCTGCTGGGAAGAGGGAAGAAGCCCTCAGCCTCATAGGAAACCTTCAGTCCGGAGTAGCAGAAGCCTTGGTTCAAGAGCTGAGAGAGTAACAACTGGTCCCAGGAGGTGCTGTCAGGGACCGTTCACGTATCCTTCCTTCAGCCACTGAGACAACAAATATTTATTAAGCACCTACTATCTGTGGGGCATGTTCTAGGCACTGGAGACACAGCAGAGAATAAGACAGAAAAAACTCTCTACCTGGCGGAGCTTGCATTTTCCTGGGATGGGCAGAGGGGAGAGGAGAGCAGAAAATAAGCAGAACTGCATGAACTGTGGAGCATATTCGAAGGCAAAGAAGGCTATTAAAAAAAAAAAGAAAGAAAGAAAGGGAGACGGATAAGGGGAACTGAAAATGCTACCAGGAGGGGAATGTGGTTTTAGACGGTGTGATCAGAGAAGGTTTCACTGAGAAGGGAACATTTGAGTGAGACTTGAAGATGATGAGGGAGTGAGCCTGGAAACGAGCAAAATAGGCAGAGGGCACAGCCAACGCGAAGGCCCTGAAGTTGGAACGTACGAGATACACTGAGGTTGGAAGTGAGTCAGCAAAGGGGACGAGAGGAGGGGGTGATGTCGAAGGGTAAGGGGGGCTCAGATCATGTTCTGGTGGGCGCTGCAGGGCCTTGGCTCTTTCTGAGTGAGGTGAGATGCCGTGGGAGGGTTCTAAGCAGAGGAGCGATGTAATCTGACTTAGGTTTTAAAGGATCTCTTTGGCAGTTTGCTGAGCGTGGATAGCCAGGGAGCTGGGATTAATGCAGGAAGCCCCGTGAGGAGATGACTGCAGCACCCCACAGGAGACGAGGGCCGGGATCGGTGTTATCGCTGGTGCAGTGGTGAGAAGCGGTCGGTTTCCGGACAGATACTGAGGTTGGAATCAACCAAGTTTGCTCACGGGTGACGCCAAGGGTTCTGGTCTGAGCAACGGGGACGATAAGCTGCCGTTGACTGGGCGGGGACAGCTGCAGGTGAGGGGTGTTTTGTAAGGGTTCCCCAGAGCTCAGTTCTGGACATGTTAGTTTTGAGATGCTAATTAGACACCCCCTCGTGGAGATGGCAGGTGGGCAGTTGGATACAGGAGACTGGAGTTCAGAGAAGACATTAGCGCTGGGGAAAAGCCCTTGAGTGATGTTAGCATTTAGATGGTGTTGAAAGCCAGAAGATTGGATCTTCTGGGGAGTAACCAGGAGCACGTGGCTAGAGTGAAGTGGGAAACTGAGGACAAAGGTAAGCTCTGAGGGAGTTGTATCGGCGGAGTTTCAGAATAACAAAATGGCTCGATAGAAGTGTCCCAGCCAGGCGGACTGGCTCTTAAAATATACTAATAAAATGTCTGATTCTTCCAATTCATTCCTTTAGATGCAGTGATTCATTTATTGTTTATGCATTCATTCATCTATTTCTTCATTAGCTATTCATTTATTCACTGATTCATTAATCACTCATTCACTCATCTGCTAAGCATCACTTTACTTCTGGTGGAGGGTCATTTCAAGATGATCCAGACGTCTTTCCCTCAAGAAGCTCACAGTTCAGAGGAAGACAAGGGGTAGGTACATAAGAAACTCTCATGTGGGGTGAAGTGACCCAAGAGAGGAGAAGTCCTGAGTAGAGACAGGGCACCACTGCCTGCAGGAAACAAGACAGGTGGCACAGAGGGGGCTGGGCTGCTTGTCCGGGGAGGGCTGCCAGAGCACAGTGGTTAGATTTCTCACACTGGCCCTGCCTGGGCACTCACCGTGCTCAAAGGCACGACCCTGGGCGAGTCCCTTCACCTCTCTGGTGAAAGCCCCAGTTGTCTGAACCTCACAGGATGGTTGTGAGGGTGAAACGGCACGATGCATGCCCAGCACTTAGTTTCTGGCACACGGCGGCACTTTAAATATCAGGGAGAGATCACATTGTTCACCAGCCTCACTGCTCATTCCGATTCCCTTTCACCAAACAGCTCAAGACAAGGGATTCTGGGAAGGGAAAGGGCAGGGAGGTCAGGGTGCCCTTGAGTGTCCCCGGAGATCCTCCCTACACTGGGACCTTGCTCCCCCCACCAAGCTGAGTGGCTACCCATTCGCTGCTGGGTCCTGGCTTTTCTCTCTCAATAGCCCAGGGATGAATTTATCTCTTCCTGTCTTCCCGGGACAACCAACTGGACCCTTTCATCAGCTGGAACTACAGAGGTGGGGGTGGTGATGAGGGAGGGCATCGGGGAGCGTGGTGCAGTTGGGACTTTGTGTTCCCGTAGATACACACAACACACACGTCCCCCCTTTCTGGGGCTGAGGTTTGGCAGAAAATTCCTAACAAGCAGAGAGTAAGCTACCGCTAAAACCTGCAGAGAGGACAGAGCGGACAAGCCACAAATCTCGATGGCAGGCGGCGAGCAGGCGGCGAGCTCCTGGGGTCTGGGCTCGTTAGTTTTTTTTGTTTGTTTTTTTTTCAGTACGCAGGCCTCTCACCGCTGTGGCCTCTCCCGTTGCGGAGCACAGGCTCCGGACGCGCAGGCTCAGCGGCCATGGCTCACGGGCCCAGCCGCTCCGCGGCATGTGGGATCCTCCCGGACCGGGGCACGAACCCATGTCCCCTGCATCAGCAGGCGGACTCTCAACCACTGCGCCACCAGGGAAGCCCATGGGCTCGTTAGTTTTAAAATAACACAGCAGAGAAGTGAGATAAAGGGCTTCAGCGGGGGAAGCTGTCAGACACCTCACCTTACGCTGTTGGAACCACCCGAGGGGCCCCATGTCTCCTCCTGGGTTTTAGAAACAGAGATTGCAGGCTGGGGCAGTGGCTGTGTTGCCTGATCACAGAGCCAGAACTTGTCAGAGCTAAGCCAGCCCTTGCAACTCTACCCAGGAGAAGCTGAGGTCCAGAGAGGGGCCAGTGCTACATTCCAGGACACTCGGCGAGTTAGGGGCTGAGCAGGCACCACCAATCAGTTCTTCTGCAGCTGTAGCAAAAGCTATTACTCAGATCTTAGTCAGCGTGAGTGTTGCCTACAAATACCGCACAGGCATCCCTTCCAAGAAGGTTATATCCACCCCTGGCGGGTGGCGAGGCATCCATAGCCAACGACTGACTTGGGGGTACAAACGACCTTCCCCTTGCGGCAAGGTAATACAATTCACACTCTAGAGCTCCCTGTGGGATCAGGCTGAGGCTAGAGTCTAGCTGGAAGTACATCTTTTCTTAGCTTTCTGTACTGCCCTAGCTTGCTTCGTCTCTCCCTTTCTCCTGAGAGCACACCCTCAATAAGTCTGTGCATCCAAATCGCTGTCTCAGGCTTAATTTCTTGTGAATTCCATCAAAGACAGACCCAGACCAAGTTTTCCTCTACCAAACCACTAAATGCAAAACAATAGTTAAGTACTGTATTTGTTCAAACAGACATGGGTTTGAAGCTCTGCTTTGCTACTTCCAGGCTATGTTTACCCAGCGGAAGTTACTTAATATCATTAAACCTTCAATGTTTTCCCAGCTGAGGACGGCAAATGTTCGTGGGTATGTTAATATTACCTGTCTCATAAGACGGCTGTAAAATGTTTAGCACATTTTATGGGGACATAACAAATGCCCAATATATGTTATCGCATGAAGCTATTTGACGTCTTTGACGATGATGGTGATGAGGAAGACGATGGCAGCAGAATGAGCGGACAGGCCGGTCCGGTCACAACTCCACCAATCAGCAGAAAGCTCTCAAAAGGCTCCCCCTCCGAAGTTCCCGCACCAATCATCAGTGAGTTCTCAAATCACACCCTTCCCATTCATCCTCCTGTAGGCTTGGCCCAGAGGCCCCTCCTTTGCCATTGTCATTCTTCCCTGACAAAGGACTTCCTGTGGGAGAGGGATCTCTGGAGAGACCAGTCCTCTGTCTTTACCCGGAAGTGCCCATTTCTGAAGGCCAGCCCAGGCATCCAGCTGTACCACCTGTGGAAACCGGCTCCTCCCCAGTAATTGTGAGGAAGGAGTTGATGGGAAAGGTCTGTCCCTCTGCTGGGATTTTTACCTGCCTTTTAAAAGTCAAACCTTTATCTTTAGTAGGCAGTCAGCTTCAAGACTATCTCCCACCAACCGTGATGGGTCCCCGGGCTCCAGGAGGGCTTGGGGTGGTGGGGAAGGGCTGTGGCAGGGACGGCTAGGGGCCCCCAGCACGTGCGCAGAGGGCTTTTTCAGCTCTGCGGTTTCTCTGCTGGCCACAGACAGCACCTGAGCAACCGGGAGCCACAAGGAGCCCTGAAATCAGGCCGACTGCAGCTTGAAAGCTGCTTTTGCTGTTTTCAAGCTGTGATCCTGGACGAGTCACTTCATCTCTCTTCTGCAGAACGGGGTAACTGGTAGTGTCCAGCTCGCAGAGGTGATGCACGTGAAGTGCTTAACACCATTCCTCGTGCAGAGTAAGCACTTCATCAATGTTAGCTGTCATTGTAACTGGAATTATTCATTGTAAATAGCCTTCGGGGCAGGGTCTCTCAACTTCGCTGTCTGCTCAAGCGGATCCCTCTGCCCCGCAGTGCCCTCTCTTCCCTTCTCTGCCGGGAAAAGCCTCACTCAGCCGTCAAGGCTCAGCTCAGCTGTTTCTGACTCCCCCAGCCCACCCCCGACCCCACTGCCCATTTCCCCAAAGAAATAAATTCTGCACTCTCTTTGCTCCAAGATTTTGCAGCATACCCTTGAGCAAGGTCTCTCATCTATTTAAGCCTCAGTTTTCTCATTTTTAAAATGGGGATAATACCTTATATATTGGTGTAGTTGTGGGAAATATATAGTTATTAAGCTAAGCACAATGTCTTACTATTATAATTGCAATTAGCACTGAAAGAGACTTGGTAGCTCCCCTCAGAGAAAGAATTTCTGCTTGGGGAGGAGGCTTACGGATCATTCTTTCAGTCATCTTTGAGGAGTGCATGGCTTCCAACCTGCCTGGGACCTTGGGACCCTGAAGACAGGGGACTGGCCCCAGTGACCTCCGAAAAGCCTGTCCAATTCAAAGGCTTCTGTGAGTCAGATCCTCCTCTGGGTCTAAGTCGTCCCCATCTCTTTGCCTCTTTCTGAACACATTGGGGTGGCACAGTAGGGACCCACATGGCCCATTCACCCCCAGTTTAAGGATGAGAGTTGTCACCTCTAAACAGTTTCTGAGTTCCTAGGTGGGAGCATGGGTATACCAACTTCTTCAACTCACTGTGTTACAGTAAAGGGACCTCATGTTTACTGAGCACCTACATTGTGCCAACACCTCATCAGATATTTAAAACACACTGTTTCATTTAAGTCCCATAACAAGCCCTTGAGGTGGGAATTGTAAGGGTTGTTTTTAGATGAGAAAAACAGAGGCTCAGAAAGCTGTAGTGACTTGCCTAAGGACACACAGCAAGTGAGGGAGCCCAGAGCTCTCAAGGAACTGTAGCTGGGTGTCCCTGGTCTCCAGACTGAGGATGGCCACACAGTTCAGCTTTTGGTGTCCCTATGTCTCTTTGCACTGTGACCATGTCTCCACCTCCAACATGCTGACTGGTGTTCTGTCTCCTTCCTATTTGCTCTCCTGCACCCACTCCCCCGGCTGCTGTCTGCACAGTCTATTGATGGAGACAATCAATCAGCCAGCTTGCTCAGACAGCTAAAAAACATCCCATCGACCAATTTTCCCTCCAGCGCCTTTCCGCGGACCATGCAACCTCACTAATTTGGAATTTGCAATGATTTCTGACACAGAACCTGCATTTCTCATTCTGGTAAAAAAAAAAAGAAGTCTGAATGAAATAATATCCCATGGACCCCTGTGGACTTCTGAGCAAGGCCCTGGCAGCCAAGAGGCCCTGTTTCCACCCCTCTTCTCTTTGTTCCTGCTCCTGGTTGCTTCCACCTGCACCCACTTCTAGGTCGGATTATAACTGATGGCACTACTATAAATGCTAATACTACTAGCAATAAGAGCAGATGTTCCTGAAGCAGCAGCTGTGTGCCAGCACTGTTCTAAGCGCCTGGCATTTGTTTGCTCTGATATTTGTCACCACAATTATTTGAGGCTGGTACAATGATCAACCGCATCTTACCAATGAAAAAACTGAGGCAAGAGGAGATCCCGATAACTGGGGGTGGAGGTGGAATTTGAACCCAGGCAGTCTGTTTCCAGAACCCATGGTCTTAACCCCTTCCCCCACTGTGCCTCTAGGGCTGAGCACTGTGGGGGCCTCTTGTGGACCCCTTGGACCCCAACAGTGCTTCCTGCTTTGGGCCTCTGAAAGCACCATGCAATGGGACAAGAAAATGTCGTGTCCTTCTATAGATGTGTGATGGGTGTGTTGAGACAGAGATTGGACGTCTGTGGAAAAGCTGCCTCCCGACTTGTGTCCCCAAGGACTCTACCGAGTGAGAGACACAGAGCCTTCAAAAGAAACCGGTGGCAAGGGGTTTGAGAAGGATCTTTCCTAGGTTCAGAATCCTGTTTTAGAGTGTTGATTGCCCTTAGGGGTCAACCATCTAACCAAAGCCCTGGTTTCTTTCTACAGATATTTTGCTCTATGCTGATAGAGATGCAAAGTGCACCTGGAAAGCTATGTGCTGTCCCACTTGCCCCTTTCCTGTGCAAAGGCCCTGTGGCATCCTTTTGCATAGGCCCAGAGTGGACGTGCCTTTGTGGATCTGCAGTAGGGCATCCTCTTTTTTATGGGGGGAAACGCTGCCCACTCTGGTTGCCTTGGAATACGGTTTAAATGGAAAAGAAAGACCATGCCGTTAAAAAAAATTCACTGAAATGACTTGACTCCACCAATTACCCATTTGGTGGCATTTAGACAGAGCCTTGGTTCCTGGTACAAATCTCTCAGCCCCTGTGGTAGGACCTGAGGCTTCAAACAAGTGCGGGCGGTCTGGCAGGACTGAGGCAAAGCCCTTTAAACTAGTCCAACACTCCTCGACCGTGATGAAGCTGTCTCCCTGGCCACTGTATTCATGGTCACGTTTTTACTTGCATCCAGCTAAGACTCTGCACATGAATGAATATATACGATGTGCCCAGAGGTGCGTGTATAAGGCGGGTAGAGCCTGGACCCCGGTGTCCTCAATGTCAAGATGCGTCGTGTGGCAGCTCAGAAATGTCCAGGGTGGCCAGAGAACTCGTTGTGCAAACTGGAACACTTGGAGGATCAAAAGGGGCACAGACAGTAGATACCCAGGATCTGTGGTCACCCTGGCTATCTCCCTTTTCTGACCTTGAGACTCGAGTGTCCAGCTGTCTCTTCTCTCTCTCCTCCCAGAAGTCCTATCGGCTCCTGAGACTCACCTGACCAAACCTCAACACGTCGCCACCCCCACCACCTGTTCTCCAGCTCCACCTTCTACCTTCTTAGGCAAGCAGCAACCGGCCATCCCCCCGGACCCCCTCTTTCTCTCACTCTCATATCCAGCCCATCAGCAGATCTTCACCATTTCAATTTCAAAACATCTCAGCACCCATCTCCTCTCCACCTCCACTGCCACCTCCCTGGTCCAAGCCCTCATCATCTCTCACCCAGACAACTGCAACGGCTTCCTTGTTCACCCTGGCCCCGCCCCGCCCACTCCCCATGCAGCAGGCAGGGTTCTCTTCCAAAACGCAGATTCAATCACATCACTTCTGTCTTCAGAGCCCCAAGAAGCAAGTCCAAACTCCTTGATGTGGCTCTCATGGGCCTTCAAGGTCCACAGCCCCAGCTGACCTCTCCTGGTGTGTCATGCTCCGCTGCTCTCTCACTCACTGTGCGCAAACCATCTGACATCCCTGCACAGCCCTGAACAGCCCCTGCATCCAGATGCAGCAGAGCGTGAAACTTAAGGGCGCGGCCTGTGCCAGATTGCTGGGTTCAAACCCTTGTCCGGCCACTCTGGGACCTTGAGCAATTGACTTCACCCCTCTGGGCCTCAGAGCTTCATCTATAAGATGTGGATAATAAGAGTACCTGCCTCATAGGGTTATTTCAGGGATTAACAGCGAATACATGTAAAGCTCTTAGAACAGTGCTTATTTCTTACTAATTAAGAAATGGCATCACTCACCTTGCCTCCTTCAAACTGTCCAGTTTTCCTCCTGTCCATTCTTCCGATTTCAACTTACAATGCCACCTCGTCCAGGAAGACTTCCCTGACTACTTAGACCGTTTATATACCTTCTCTATGCTCACAATATCCTTTACTGAAATTGTCAGTTTAAATCTCTGTTCCCCTCCCCTGGACTGTGAAGCCTTTGAGACAGAACCTGAACATTTTGCAGCACTGTGTCCTTGGCACCTGGAAGGTGCCAGGCCCATAGTGGGTTCAGTAAATACTGGTTGAATGGGAGAACTGACTGGATAAATAGCCCAATCAAGCCAGCAAGGAAGAGGTTAACTGAGGGGACAGGCAGTGGATGGCAGTGTATCTCACTCTCAGTGTGGCTACAGATAGCTGCTTGGGACAGCTCCCAAGTCCCAGGACACCAGCATTTGTAATAGAAATTTCTCCAAGATGGGCAGGTACTGAAGGGCAGCTGGTGTGCCCTGAGGATGCTGCACACAGAAAAGGAGCATGGGGCTCCCCGGGTTTCCTGCTGTAGATGCCCCGCTGTTCCCCTTCCCACCTTCCAGGCCACTAGTTCCTCAGCTCCAGGGGTCAGAGGACAAACCGAGTCCCTCTCCTGGGTGTTCTGGAGCCCCTCCCCCCACTGACCGCTCCTCCAGGTATTCCCCCCCCACAACCAGTTAGACTCTCTGAACCCAGAGACCTGGGTTCCAGTCCCAGCTTTGCCACATACTACTTATGTGGCCTTGGACAAATGAATTCACCTCTCTGTGCCTCAGTTTCCCCACCCATAAAGTGGTAAGCATAATAGTGCCTACATCACAGGGCTGTGATGGGGATTCAGTGAGGTCATGCATCTGGTGATGTGCACGGTACGTGGCAAGAGTGCAGTACTGCTTTTCCAGACTTTTAAAAGATGACTCTAAATTCCATGTCTTGTTTGCACTCTTCTCCCCACTTGAGATGCCTTCCCCCTGTGTCCCTGCATGGCCAAGCCTCCTGGGTGGGTCTCTGCTGTGCATCTAGACACCCCAGCTGCTCTTCTGTCCTCTGGTGCAGACCCACAGCCATGGTGGACACCCGGAATGTTCTGGGCAGCTGCACTGTCAGCTTGGCTCTGGGCCCAGTAAGTCTGAGCCCTTTTCTGAAGAATCAGCTGACCAGCAAATGCCCCTGGCTATCGTGGGAGGAGGACCATTCGCTTATATGCAGCCCTAGAGATGTGATCCCAGCATCCTTGGTAGGGAAGTGAGGAGGGAGACAGGGAATGAAGGAGCCACTAACATGTGGACCTGGAGCCTAATCCTGCTGGGGAGCCCTGGGAACCAGTGTAGACACACAACTCTGAGTTCTTTCACCTGAGGCACCTGGAGAATTTATCCTTCAACTCCCATCAGTCCTGACTGAAGGCTACTCCCCAGGGGCATTAACTCCTGCCCTGTGTCTGGGTGGAGTGGGCTTGGTGGCTGGAGAGAGCCCTCAGGTAGAGTCTCAGGTCCTGTTAGTTGGAAGTCAGGTTGGCATCCTCAGAAATGGTGGGCACTGAGGGGACACGGGCAGAGAAATAGCAACATCACTAATTCCGCCAGGCCTAGGCACTGAGTGGCGCCTGGAGGGCTGCAGTCACGGCCACACCCCAGAAAAAGGCCAACCACCAGGCAAAGCCCAATTTCCCTGGAACTTTCACAAGGTGGGGTCCTGAATTCCAGGAAATACCAGACTCCATTCCTTTGTCAAATACACCCTTCTTGCCTCCCTTCCTTCCTACTTTCTTTCTTTCTTTTTAAATTAATTTTTATTGGAGTATAGTTGATTTACAAAGTTGTGTTAGTTTCTGCTCTACAGCAAAGTGAATCATTTATACATATCTCCACTCTTTTTTAGATTCTATTCCCATATAGGTCATTACAGAGTACTGAGTAGAGTTCCCTGTGCTATACAGTAGATTCTTATTAGTTATCTATATTATATATAGTAATGTGTATATGTCAATCCTCTTGAAGCTTTTTTAAAATTATATTTTATTTATTTTTTAGACAGCAGGCTATTAGTCATCAATTTTATACACATCAGTGTGTACATGTCAATCCCAATCGCCCAATTCATCAGACCACCACCCTTAACCCCCCACTGCTTTCCCCCCTTGGTGTACATATGTTTGTTCTCTACATCTGTGTCTCAATTTCTGCCCTGCAAACCGGTTCATCTGTACCATTTTTCTAGGTTCCACATACATGCATTAATATACGATATTTGTTTTTCTCTTTCTGACGTACTTCACTCTGTATGGCAATCCATAAATCCATCCATGTCTCAACAAATGACTCAATTTCGTTCCTTTTCATGGCTGGGTAATATTCCATTGTACATATGTACCACATCTTCTTTATCCATTCATCTGTCAATGGGCATTTAGGTTGCTTCCATGACCTGGCTATTGTAAATAGTGCTGCAATGAACATTGGGGTGCATGTGTCTTTTTGAATTATGGTTTCCTCTGGGTGTATGCCCAGTAGTGGGATTGCTGGATCATATGGTAATTCTATTTTTAGTTTTTTAAGGAACCTCCATACTGTTCTCCATAGTGGCTGTATCAATTTACATTCCCACCAACAATGCAAGAGGGTTCCCTTTTCTCCACACCCTCTCCAGCATTTGTTGTTTGTAGATTTTCTGATGATGCCCATTCTAACTGGTGTGAGGTGATACCTCATTGTAGTTTTGATTTGCATTTCTCTAATAATTAGTGATACTGAGCAGCTTTTCATGTGCTTCTTGGCCATCTATATGTCTTCTTTGGAAAAATATCTATTTAGGTCTTCTGCCCATTTTTGGATTGGGTTGTTTGTTTCCTTAATATTGAGCTGCATGAGCTGTTTATATATTTTGGAGATTAATCCTTTGTCCACTGAGCCGTTTGCAAATATTTTCTCCCATTCTGAGAGTTGTCTTTTCATCTTGTTTATATTTTCCTTTGCTGTGCAAAAGCTTTAAAGATTCTTTAGGTCCCATATGTTTATTTTTGTTTTTATTTCCATTACTCTAGGAGGTGGATCAAAAAAGATCTTGCTGTGATTTATGTCAAAGAGTGTTCTTCCTATGTTTTCCTCTAAGAGTTTTATAGTGTCCGGTCTTACATTTAGGTCTCAAATCCATTTTGAGTTTGTTTTTGTGTATGGTGTTAGGGAGTGTTCTAATTTCATTCTTCTACATGTAGCTGTCCAGTTTTCCCAGCACCACTTATTGAAGAGGCTGTCTTTTCTCCATTGTATATCCTTGCCTCCTTTGTCATAGATTAGTTGACCATAGGTGTGTGGGTTTACCTCTGTGCTTTCTATCTTGTTCCATTGATCTATGTTTCTGTTTTGGGGCCAGTACCATATTGTCTTGATTACTGTAGCTTTGTAGTATAGTCTGAAGTCCGGGAGTCTGATTCCTCCAGCTCCGTTTTTTTTCCCTCAAGACTGCTGTGGCTATTCGGGGACTTTTGTGTCTCCATACAAATTTTAAGATTTGTTGTTCTAGTTCTGTAAAAAATGCCATTGGTAATTTGATAGGGATTGCATTGAACCTGCAGATTGCTCTGGGTAGTATAGTCATTTTCACAATATTGATTCTTCCAATCCAAGAACATAGTATATTTCTCCATCTGTTGGTATCATCTTTAATTTCTTTCATCAGTGTCTTATAGTTTTCTGCATACAGGTCTTTTGTTTCCCTAGGTAGGTTTATTCCTAGGTATTTTATTCTTTTTGTTGCAGTGTTACCACCATTAAGGAGTGTTTCCTTAATTTCTCTTTCAGATTTTTCCTTAGTGTATAGGAATGCAAGAGATTTCTGTGCATTAATTTTGTATACTGCAACTTTACCAAATTCATTGATTAGCTCTAGTAGTTTTCTGGTGGCATCCTTAGGATTCTCTATGTATAGTATCATGTCATCTGCAAACAGTGACAGTTTTACTTCTTCTTTTCCAATTTGTATTCATTTCTGTTTCTTCTCTGATTGCCGTGGCTAGGACTCCCAAAACTATGTTGAATAACAGTGGTGAGAGTGGACATCCTTGTCTTGTTCCTGATCTTAGAGGAAATGCTTTCAGTTTTTCACCATTGAGAATGATGTTTGCTGTGGGTTTGTCGTATATGGCCTTTATTATGTTGAGGTAGTTTCCCTCTATGCCCACTTTCTGGAGAGTCTTTATCATAAATGGGTGTTGAATTTTGTCAAAAGCTATTTCTGCATCTACTGAGATGATCATATGGTTTTTATTCTTCAATTTGTTAATATGGTTTATCACATTGATTGATTTGCATGTATTAAAGAATCCTTGCCTCCCTGTGATAAATCCCACTTGATCATGGTGTATGATCCTTTTAATGTGTTGTTGGATTCTGTTTGCTAGTATTTTGTTGAGGATTTTTGCATCTATATTCATCAGTGATATTGGCCTGTAATTTTCTTTTTTTGTAATATATTTGTCTGGTTTTGGTATCAGGTGGCCTCATAGAATGAGTTTGGGAGTGTTCCTTCCTCTGCAATTTTTTGGAAGAGTTTGAGAAGGATGGGTGTTAGCTCTTCTCTAAATGTTTGATAGAATTCACCTGTGAAGCCATCTGGTCCTGGACCTTTGTTTGTTGGAAGATTTTTAATCACAGTTTCAATTTCATTACTTGTGATTGGTCTGTTCGTATTTTCTATTTCTTCCTGGTTCAATCTTGTAAGGTTATACCTTTCTAAGAATTTGTCCATTTCTTCCAGGTTGTCCATTTTGTTGGCATAGAGTTGCTTGTAGTAGTCTTTTAGGATGCTTTGTATTTCTGCGGTGTCTGTTGTAACTTCTCCTTTTTCATTTCTAATTTTATTGATTTGAGTCCTCTCCCGCTTTTTCTTGATGACTCTGGCTAATGGTTTATCAATCTTGTTTATCTTCTCAAAGAACCAGCTTTTAGTTTTATTGATCTTTGCTATTGTTTTCTTTGTTTCTATTTCATTCATTTCTGCTCTGACCTTTATGATTTCTTTCCTTCTGCTAACTTTGGGTTTTGTTTGTTCTTCTTTCTCTAGTTCCTTTAGGTGTAAGATTAGATTGTTTGTTTGAGATTTTTCTTGTTTCTTGAGGTAGGCTTGTATAGCTATAAACTTCCCTCTTAGAACTGCTTTTGCTGCATCCCATAGGTTTTGGATCATCGTGTTTTCATTGTCATTTGTCTCTAGGTATATTCTGATTTCCTCTTTGATTCTTCAGTGATCTCTTGGTTATTTAGTAACGTATTGTTTAGTCTCCATATGTTTGTGTTTTTTACGTTTTTTTTCCCTGTACCTCATTTCTAATCTCATAGCGCTGTAGTCGGAAAAGATGCTTGATATGATTTCAATTTTCTTAAATTTACTGAGGATTGATTTGTGACCCAAGATGTGATCTATCCTGGAGAATGTTTCGTGTGCACTTGAGAAGAAAGTGTAATCTGCTGTTTTTGGATGGAATGTCCTATAAATATCAATTAAATCTATCTGGCCTATTGTGTCATTTAAAGCTTCTGTTTCCTTATTTATTTTCATTCTGTCCATTGGTGTAAGTGAGGTGTTAAAGTTCCCCACTATTACTGTGTTACTGTCGATTTCCTCTTTTATAGCTGTTAGCAGTTGCCTTACATATTGATGTGCTCCTATGTTGGGTGCATATATATTTATAATTGTTATATCTTCTTCTTGGATTGATCCCTTGATCATTATGTAGTGTCTGTCCTTGTCTCT
This sequence comes from Tursiops truncatus, assembly GCF_011762595.2. Lineage (NCBI taxonomy): Eukaryota > Metazoa > Chordata > Mammalia > Artiodactyla > Delphinidae > Tursiops > Tursiops truncatus. Next base: position 10,307,054 of record NC_047046.1, read on the forward strand.
TGTAACATTCATTATTTTAAAGTCTATTTTATCTGATATGAGTATTGGTACTCCAGCTTTCTTTTGATTTCCATTTGCATGGAATATCTTTTTCCATCCCCTTACTTTCAGTCTGTATGTGTCCCTAGGTCTGAAGTGGGTCTCTTGTAGACAGCATATATATGGGTCTTGTTTTTGTATCCATTCAGCGAGCCTGTGTCTTTTGGTTGGAGCATTTAATCCATTCACGTTTAAGGTAATTATCGATATGTATGTTCCTATTACCATTTTCTGAATTGTTTTGGGTTTGTTTTTGTAGGTCCTTTTCTTCTCTTGTGTTTCCCACTTAGAGAAGTTCCTTTAGCATTTGTTGTAGAGCTGGTTTGGTGGTGCTGAATTCTCTTAGCTTTTGCTTGTCTGTAAAGCTTTTGATTTCTCCATCGAATCTGAATGAGATGCTTGCCGGGTAGAGTAATATTGGTTGTTGATTCTTTCCTTTCATCACTTTAAGTATATCATGCCACTCCCTTCTGGCATGTAGAGTTTCTGCTGAGAAATCAGCTGTTAACCTTATGGGAGTTCCCTTGTATGTTATTTGTCATTTTTCCCTTGCTGCTTTCAATAATTTTTCTTTGCCTTCAATTTTTGTCAATTTGATTACTATGTGTTTCGTCATGTTTCTCCTTGGGTTTATCCTGTATGGGACTTGCTGCACTTCCTGGACTTGGGTGGCTATTTCCTTTCCCATTTTGGGGAAGTTTTCGATTATAATCTCTTCAAATATTTTCTCGGGTCCTTTCTCTCTCTCTTCTCCTTCTGGGACCCCTATAATGCGAATGTTGTTGCCTTTAATGTTGCCCCAGAGGTCTCTTGGGCTGTCTTCATTTCTTTTCATTCTTTTTTTCTTTTTCTCTTCCGCAGCAGTGAATTCCACCATTCTGTCTTCCAGGTCACTTATCCGTTCTTCTGCCTCAGTTATTCTGCTGTTGATTCCTTCCAGTGTATTTTTCATTTCAGTTACTGTATTGTTCATCTCTGTTTGTTTGTTCTTTAATTCTTCTAGGTCTTTGTTAAACATTTCTTGCATCTTCTTGATCTTTGCCTCCATTCTTTTTCCGAGGTCCTGGATCTTCTTCAATATCATTATTCTGAATTCTTTTTCTGGAAGGTTGCCTATCTCCACTTTATTTAGTTGTTTTTCTGGGGTTTTATCTTGTTCCTTCATCTGATACATAGACCTCTTCCTTTTCATCTTGTCTCTCTTTCTGTGAATGTGGTTTTTGTTCCACAGGCTGCAGGACTGTAGTTCTTCTTGCTTCTCCTCTTGAAGCTTCTGATGAATACACTTTATGTCTTGTGTTCATGACACACTTGGGAATTCCAGGGCGGACCAGTGCTTAGGACTCAGCGTTCTCACTGCCAGGGGCCAGGGTTCGATCCTTGGTTGGGGCACTAAGATCCTGCAAGCCACACTTCAAAAATTCCTCTTTTCATTTCAGCTAACATTTATCTCTTGTTCTTCCCACTCAAGGTATCAAAAAAACTTCCTTCCTACTTTCTTTCCCTCATTCCCCAGACATTTCTTGAGCTCTGGCTCTGCTAAGCATCCTTAGGGTGTAAAGTTGATTAGGACACTACGGTCCACCAATCTAAAGCCTTTTTCCTATAAAGCTCAGAGAGGGGATGTGACCTGCTTCACATGAAGTGGCAGAGAAATAAGCAGAACCCCGGTCCCCTAACATCTTAAGCCTCAGGCTACTCTGACTGACAAGGGCTCTTCCTGGAAACTCCATCCCTGCCCATTCTGCCAGAGCCAGAGCCGCTTCCTCTGGCTGGAGGCCCAGGGTGGGGCTGGCGCAAGGATGCGGAGGTCAAGCTGGGCTGCTGGGTGCGGGGCTGGCAGCGAGCGACACCTCTGTCCACAGCTGCCCCGGGCTGAATCACCAGGCGGGCCAGTTTGCCTCAGCGTTTCAAACCCATCCTTATGCACGGGTGCAGTCTCAGGGAGAAAATAGGATTTTGCCTGTTGTTGCCATTTAAAAGAAGGGGGGAAATCACAAACACATTCTCTGTCTCACCAGAAGGCGGCCCATTTGAGACGATCAGTCAAATGTTTCCAGCCAAAGCCCAAACAGGTCCACATTTTCCCAAATTACATGGGTTGAAAGGAAGATGGGAGAGATGGAGAAAGGGCTGATGAGGCTAGGCTGGTGAAGGGATTATCCACAGCGGAGGGGGAGGGGGCTCCACTGTGTCTTTAGTGGGGTGGGGGGAAGAGGCTGGACAGGGTGTGGGGCTCCTTCTCTTGGTGGAGGTCTTGGCTTGTGTTCAGAGATGCTGCAGAGCCCTGCAAAGACACCCACTGGGAGTTCAGCCCACTCTCAGTAACTCCTGTGGAATAATGAGGCTGATAATGAGACCGGCAAGCCAGAGCCGAGGGATGCTACCAGCTCAGGGGAGAAGCGTCTCCCTGCAGTACAGCTCAGCGGTTGTCAGCCACCGTGTGACGCTCTGATCCATCATGATCAACTGTAAGCACTGTCATGGGTTCGTTACTAATGATTGCAAAAGATGAAAACTTGGGAATGGTTTCCAATTGAAGTAAATATATAAATACATGAATCTTCATCACCCCAGCTAACGGCAGCTCCTTTCAAGTGGTAACCTTGGAGTTCTCCTTGACTTCTCTCTCGCAAACCCGAGGTCTGACTTATCAGCAAATCTAGATGCTACCTTCAAAATATATCCAGAATCCAAATAGTTCTCTCCTCCTATGACCACCACCCTGGCCCAAGCCCACATCATCTCTCACCTGCCTTATTGCAAGAGCCTCCTAATAGGTCTCCCTGCTTCCACCCTTGCCATCCTGCAACCTGTTCTCCCAGAGGCAGCCAGACGGATCCTGCTAAATCTCAAGCCAGGTCATGGCTCTCCTCTTTTCAAAGCCTTCCAAAGGCTTCCCTAAAGCCAAACTAATTAGAGGCCCATGCAACCTGGCCCCTGTTACCACCCTGACCTCACTTCCCACTCTCTTTTCCTGCTTTCTCTACTCCTGCCCCACTGGCCTCCATGCTGTTCTTCTGACATGCCAATTATAATTCTGCCTCAGGACCTCTGCACGTGCCATTCCCACTGCCTGGTACATGCTTCCTCCATATATACATATGACGTCCTCCCTCATCTTCAAGTCTTTGCTCAAATGTCACCTTCTCGGTGACATTTTCTCCCTGACAACCCTACATAAACCCTATTTAAAATCGCAACCCCTCTCCATTGTACAATGGTCTCTTCTTGCTTTATTTCCCTCTACTGTACTATATATTTTGTGATCTGAGATAACCATTTACGTGTTTATTTTGCTTATTGTATGAGCGTCCCACTCCCCCATTAGGATCGAAGTTTCGTGAGGGCAGGGATTTTTTTGTCTCTTTTGTTCACAGCTGTTTCCCCAGACTCTTGAATAGGGCCTGGCACAAAGTAAGGGCCCAATTAATATCTGTGAAACGAGTTAAGTGGATAGATCCACGATTCTTTCTCTAACAGAGTTCTTTACCCTGAGTTGCACTCTGTATATTTCCTTGAGCAGGAAAGAAAGGTGTGAAATGAAGTTTGTGCACTGAATGTTAACATTATGTGATCTTGGGTTCATGCGGGGGGATGTGCTCAGTATGTGAACATCATCTGTCGTATGTCTGGACTGCTGGGAAAAAAAGGTGGAAAACAACAGGACTTATGAGTGGGTTTACAATATTGCATGGCTCTTAATTGCTTCCTGGCTTTGAGCAAGTTGCCTGCCCTTTCTGAGAGACAGTGGAGGAGCAATGGGACCGTCATCGCACCCGGAGCACTTTGGCTCAGGTCCTGATTCTGCCACCACAAGCTGAGTGACCCTAACCAAAGAACTTGATTTCAGAAACCTCTGTTTCCATGTGTCCATCATGGGGAGAAAGAAGCTACCAGGTGAGAGGGACAGTATCTATGAGGGTGAGCTGTGGAACTGAGACCCGGACTTGAATCCTGGCTCAGCCACTCCCTAGCCATGAGCTTCATTTCTTTACCTTAAATGGGAATAACCCAATCCCACAGGAATGTTGTGAAGATTAAATGAGTTACTGAATAGACAGTGATACGGTAATAATAATAAGTGATCGTTTTAGTACTTATTTTCCAGTCTTCCTTCTAAGTTTTTATAGATAGATAACATTTAATCTTCATCACAATGCTATGAGGAAAACATTATTATTCCTTCTATTTTAAATACAAGGAAATTGAGTCACAGAGTGGTTAAGTAATTCACCCAAGGTCACACAGCAGAGCCAAGTTTCAAAGGTCTAAAAACCAGCCCTTCCTCCCCGCTCCCTCTCTAGCCCTAAATAGAACCACCTGGGTCCTTAACATCCTCTCGTGCCCGTCAACAGAAGTTGGGGCTTAGGACCAGCTGACACCCCGCATTCTCTAGGTATGGCCCTACATCTTTAAGCACCAGAGTTCTCCTGAGCATCTGAGTGGAGAGGTGCGCCAGGTAGCTGAATTCGGGTTGATTAAATCAAGGAGAAAATCAATTAAATCTAAATAAAGAAAAAAGATTGGAAATCAGGCACAATGCCTTCTTAATTACAGCACCTAATCACTGGCTGAAAAAAAAATAACTACAGAACATTTCATTTCATATACGGCCTTGTGTATCTGAAGTGAGAGGCTCCTAATGAAATGCCCATTTCCCCACTTGATTAGTAATTGACTAGGCGATTCCGGCAGCATCATGGGTGGAAATGATCAGGCATAATAGCCAGAGCTTTTTAAGGATGTGACAACACAGGATGCTTTGGGGGTTTACTGAGGGGTAGTTGACCCCAAGGTCCCCTATCCTTGCGGTACAACTCACAATTCTCCCGACAATGAATGTGGCCACTGGGCAGGGCCAAGTGTGCAATGCAGCAGGCGAGCGTGATTAAATGGCTTTTCTCTGCACAGTTCGGAGTCATTGCAAACACACAGGGCTGGGGAAGATCGCCAGCAATCAGCGACCAAACACCTCAAAGAAATTACCCTGACAAGTATCCCTGCCATTCAAATACTGGATTATAGCCTTCTAATTGGTCTCCCTATCTCCTGTCTCTCCCCTTCCAATCTTTCTCATCCACTGCAGCTAGGGGCATCTTTATAAAGCACAACTCACTGAGTCACTTCCTTGATTAAAACCCTTCATTGGATTCTTGTTGCGATTAGGGCAGTCCAGGCTCCCTACCCTGGCTCAGGAGACCAGACATGATCTGATTCCAGCCCATCATTTCTCCAGCCCTCACTCCCCACTCCCGCATCCTTTATTCCAAACATACCGATCCAACAGAGTTCTTCAAAACCTTTCATGCTCTCATGATTGCATGTCTTTGCACGTGCAGTTCCCTCTACCTGGAACACCCTTCTCTCCTTTCCCCACCTGACTAACTCCTGCATCACATGCTCCTGAACCACTCTCTCATCTGGCTAGGTTTCCTTTTTAGAAGAGCTTTCTCCTAACATGGCAAATGTTACGTGAAATAATAATTGTCTGTGAGCTCAACGAGGGCAGGGTCTTAGGTCTGTTGAATTGTTTTTTGTCCCCAGAACCCAGCACAGTGTCCAGCCCTGCTTAAGGATTTTGCTGAATGAGTGGGTGTGGACTCGCCAGAAATGGTCGTGATAATTTGGGCGACGTGCAGCCTCCTTCGTACAAGGTAATGCATTCACAGCACCATCTCTCATCTGGATGCTTTCTTGCCTTTTTTGACTATGACTGAGTGTGCCAAGGCTCAATGTTTGCTTCTTCTTCTGGTCCTTTTAGGATGTGGGAGCAGTGACCAGAGCTCTTGGGGACATCACCGACTCAGTTATTCAGTCAACTAGCCCCTATTTATTGTATATCTGTGATTGCCCAGCATTGAGCTGCACACCTGAGCTTTAGAACGCTGACAAAGGTGAGTAGCTACAGTAGCTCACAGCTCAGTGCACAACAGGTGTGTAAATGGATGCTTACAACAGCAGGACACAGGAAGGATAGATTCCCACAACAGCTCCTTTTACCTAAGGGAGGGGGACTGAGGTGCAGAGATGTGCTATGGCTTTTCCGAAGTCACAAATAGGAAAAACATACATCCCACCTGCCTCCCCTCAAGGTGCCCAAGGTGGGGGAGAATCTCCCAAGCCACCAAATAAGCCAGATCCAGTGAGGTCATTCCTCAGATGGATAAGCCTGAGCGCATTTGGGAGCAGGTGAGGTTTAGAGTAACAGCAGAATTAGAGTTAGTGAAAGATGCAGTGACTCCAAGAAGTGAAGGTCTAGAGACCAAGAACCCTACCCATTGGGTCTCTGCTCCAGGTCCACCGGATGGTGTTGGAGAGAAGTTCTCTTAAAAGCCCTCTTATTGCCTGTAGTTTGTGGAAGGCAAGTGTTGAACCATTCTTTGAATCCATTCATTCACTGAACAAATACTTACCAGATATTTAAATGAGCCAGGTAGTATGCCAAGTCCTTTGCAGACATTTTCTCATTTAATACACAACCCTTGAATTAAAGCTGATTTCAAGGTATTATTCTAATTTCTCCCCCTTTGCATATGTGGAACCTGGAGTCAGAAAGGAAAATAACTTGCCCACGTAGTCAAAATTAATAATAATGATAACAGGTGACATTTGTGGGTCATTTATTGCATACCTGACATGGTGCTAAGTTAATGTATCAGTTTTAATCCTCACAACAAGGTTCTGGGGTGGGTGCCCTTAATGTCCCATTCTACAGATGAGGGGACTGATACTTAAAAGGCTCGAGGAACTTGCCCAGAGCCAATAGCTGGTGCACGACGGAGCCAGAATCTTACGCTAAGTCCGCTTGAGTCCCTAGTCCAGTATTAATCAACGTGGTCCCTGAGTCACCTACATCAGAATCAGCTGAAACATTTATGTAAAATGCAGAATCCCAGGCCCACACAGCCCTCCAGAATCTGAGGGCGCGGCCCAGGAATTGGCATTTGATACAAAGTTTCTAAGTGGTTCTTACACTCACTAAGGTTTGCAGAGTTTGTTGCCAATGCTCAGGTAGGGACCGAGCAGCTTTCAACTAAAATATTCCATTTGACTTTCTCACTCAGTTGATTTGGAAAAACATAACCAAAGGAAGAAAATCAGTGAAACTCTCCCTAGGTCCCAGGAGGGCTGCAAGAGATGTAAAATGAAGACGGCAAAGACATTTTGATGCCAATACTCCAGCAGATGTGTTTACGTAAGTCGGTTTGATTACAGGTGCTAAAAATATCCCATTTAAATTTAGGAGCCTAGAACATTTCCCAGTGCTTTATCAAAAAGCAGTTTTTTAAAAATTTTAATTCATTCCTAACCCCAACCTCCTTCAACTAGTTATTAGTATTGACGCTGGAGTCCCGGAGTTTGTTATCGAGAATTATAATGGCAAATCACGAAGACATTTTCTCTGATTACACAGATTCTCAGTGTGTTTGGCTCCCATCTCCCTGCCAGCCATTCCTCTGAATCAGCAAAGCGCCAGCTGTACTCTTTGACTTCCTTCGGGTGGTTGAATACCAGACCTCGACGACTTCCCCAAATAAATCTTCCATCCATAGGGATCAGTCCCCGCTTCCTTTCCCCCAACCTCTCTTATTATGATTTTGTACTTTACATCTTTGAATCATATATTGGTAAGCCCTGAGAGGTTCAAAGACTCAACTCACAGAGGAGGAAACTGAGGCACAGAGAGACGGGGAATAATTCACTGGAAGTGGCAAAGCATGAAATGACGGGGCTGGTCCAGAGCCCATGCATCCTGCTTCTGAGTCCAGGGTTCTTCCCATTACACCAGGCTGCTTCTCCTGGAATTCTGCTCTCCACCACTTACTAGCTTTTGACCTTCAACGCAGGTTACTAAACCTCTCTGAGCCTCAGTTTTCTCATCTGTAAAATGGGAATAGTAATAATACTCACCTCAAAGGGCTTTTGTGAGGATTAAATGACTTAATCTATGCAAAGTACTAAGCACGGTGGCTGGTACATAGTAAACCCTCAATAAAAGGCAGCTATCATCATCATCATCATCATGCAGTCCACAACACATGTTGATCAGTGAGTGATCACTAATATTAAAAATTCTGATCATTTTTTATCCTGCTCACTTTTTTAAAATAAGAAGAAACAATGCCTTGCAAAAAACATAGTCAAGTGTTCGAAAAATGTTGTCAGATGTTTTATGAACGAATAAGAAAGATTCAAAATTACTAACCTTGAGATTTTGACCAACTTAACATTTATTTCGATTGGAGATTAGGGATGCTGACTATTGGTTAACCTTCACACAACCCATCAGCCCCTACAGGGGGGACACTGGCCTTGATCACCGTTTCTCCTTCAAGACTCAAATGCTTCCTGCCCCTGGAGTCTTCCTTGGTCCCACCTTCTCTGAGCTTTTCCCACAGGGCTTGGCCTTAGAGAAAACTTTCTCTTCCATCCCATACGGGTGCTCATTACCCTCACGCTGCCTGTGTCTAAACACCATGAGGGGAGAGACGGCAACTTGCTCTGTACCTGGTGTGTCCTAAACACTTGATGCGGTGAATTAGTTGGCTTATTTGCAGTCAGCTCCTAGCCCTTCTAGGACTTCTCCCTTCTAGATCAGTGCTAGATCTCTAGAGTAGCATCTTCACTGAAGAATCCCCAGGGAGCTTTTTAAAATTGCCAATGTTTAGGCCCATCTCAGATCAATTAAACAGAATCTCTAGGGCAAGGGCTTGGGCATTCATATTTTTTAAAAGCACCTCACTCCTCCCAGGAATTTATTGTCTTATAGAGCCAGAGATGACAACTACTGCTTTGGACCATTTTTATATATATATATATATATATATATATATATATATATATACACACACACACACACACGTATATATATATATATATATATATATATATACGTGTGTGTGTGTATATATATATATATATATATATATATATATATATATATTTGATTTTCTAGCCCACCTGACTGGGAACCCATTGGGAGTAGGTCTTATTCGTCGTAGGTCTTACTCGTCTTTTCATCTGCAGTCTTAACATAGGGATTAACAAGCACTTAATAAATGTTTCTTGAATTAGTGGCAATAACCTTTTATACTAATCACCAAGACCCTTACTGGCTCATAAAGATGGTGCTTCTGATCTATTTAATCTCTGAGTCTCAGTTTCCCCATCACTTCATTGGGGTGAAAATAATATCTATTTCCTGGAGCTATTTATGGTGAGCGTTGAATGAGATCATGTGGGTGAAGTGCCTAGATGCAGCCAGGAACATCAGAAATGCCCACAAAATGTGATTTTTTTTTTCTTTTCCCTTTACTAGTCCCCCTGGCAAGCAGTCAGAGGAAAGGAAGGGAATCAGCTGTGCTTAATCCAAACAGGAAATGTACACAATATCTAACACTGCCACACCCCTGCCATCAATACCATCACCACCAGCAACAGCATGATTAATAATAAGCCCAAACTCTGGGCAGACTCTTTTCTTTTCAAGCACTGTACATATATTACTTCCTTTAAGCCAATGATGACCTACTGAGACAGGCCTGGGACCTGGGCCTGGGACCCTTTGCGGCAGTGCTTGCACCCGGACAGAAGTCTCCTCAAGCGACAAAATACAGAGAAACTATAAGGGAATAAAAAATAACTGCGTGCATGCACATTGGGGCAAATTCTGGACAACTAGATATAAAAGAGACCAAAAAGCCCAACTGCCACTTCTGATGAGCCGGGAGCAAAAGCAGGGTACTGTGCATGCCCCCTGCACACACCACCACCAAAGCGGTGGGCAAAACACCTAAGCCAACCCTCTGGCCCGACCCGTGGACACACCCCTACCCTCACCTCTTATAAGGACCCAGCTCGCCCCACCTCAGCGAGCAAGTGAGCAAGGGAACCCGTAGTTTGTTCTCTCTCCCCCCTGCTGCAGCAGGGGCCCCCATAAAGCCTTGCCTGAATTTCTTTTCTGGCCTTTGATCAATTTCTATTGACTAAGGAGGCCAAGAACCCTGGTCAGTAACACGATAAGGTAGGTATTACCATGCTGGTTTTAGATGAGAAAATGCAGGCTCCAAAATGGAGGCTCCAAAAGGTTATGTGACTTGTCCAAGGTCACACAACTAAGTAGTAATGCCAGTGTCAAACCCAATGTTTTAACCACCTCCCTCATACTCGTCACTACACTTCCCGATTTTTCAAAGACAGGCAATTCATTTTGCAAACTAGCTCCTGACTCCTGGAATGTCACATTCTTTCCTTCTTTGTGTGCCCAGCTGAGATGACACATGCCTCTTGTCTCACGTGTTTGCTCAGATCGCCAGACAATGGACAAGTTGGCTGTTGGTGCATCTCATTTCTTTGCTCTCCTTTGGACGCAATAATAATTGTGGATACTTTTGAATCCATCTGAGCTAGATTCATATCAGAACCCTGGCTACTCTGTGACTTCGGGGCAAATGTCTTAAAGTAGCTGAGCCCCAGTTATTCCTTCCGTACAATGGAGCTAAGAAGAGTGGCCAGCTCACAGTACGCTTGTGAGAATTAGATGACGCATGCAAAGTGCCTTGAACCTCACGAGGGCTCAAGGCAAACTAGTAAGTGGTAGTAACAATAGTTGTTGTTCCTCTTTGGAGAAGATGGTCTAGCTGCCCAGAGGCCGGCCACCTGCCTGTAACCAGAGCAGACTGGCTGGCTGCCTGGGTCCTGGCGATGTCCAATATCTCTGTTCAATTACCTCCATCTGTGGGTAAAACAGCCCCTGCATAATGGACTGATTAATCTCCTTATCGCACGGAGCACACAGTGTAATTACATCAGAGAATTCAGATCGCCAAGCGCAACATCAATCAATGCAGAGAGGGCAGCTTCACTCTCCCTTCCCTAAGAGCCCGGGGAAAAATAATATGTCTTCCATCTCTGCCTCCCTCGCTCATCCTTCCCTCTGATGTGAGAGTGGGACTAAGAATGCATAGGCAAAAAGCTGCCTGGGGAGCAGGTAGGGGAGGAAGGTAAGAGGAGGGGACCTATTTTTAGGTCCGTTACTACTGGGGTTCTGTGACAGCTGTCACTCCCCACCCCCCACCCCCCCTTGGAAGTTGCTACTTGAGTTTGGAGGGAATAAGCAGTTGGGGGGGGGCTGGAGAAGAAGCCCCACTTGTTTTTTTTAAAGGATGGCTGGACAGAACAGTAATAACAACTACTCATAGTTGTCTGTTATGGGATTCTAACCACTGTGCCTGCAAAGGTTATCTCCTTCTGTCTCACGATAACCTTGTGAGGAAGGTGCTATTACTAGTCCCCATGATGCTGATGAAAAAAACGAAGGCTTGGAGAAGGGAAAGATTTCCCAGCTGGCAAGTGGCAGTCAGGGACCAAAGGCTGCCGAGTCCAGCTCTGAAACACGAGCTTTCTGGCTCTGCTCCCGTTCCCAGCCCCAAGGGCTGGGTCTGTGTGACAGGACACCCACCTCCTCGTTTCCCTCGCTGAGAGTGTAACTCAGCCACCTTCATCCCCTGATTTACCTCCTGAGCTCTGCCATCCACTCATCAAATAATTTATGAGCATCATCTATGTGCCAGACACTGGCTAGGTGCCAGAAAGGCAAAGATATACGTATACACTTGGAGCCCACTCTCAAGGCGACCTACGTCTGAAGGGAGGATGCTCGCCCAGACCTTCACTGAGAAGTAATGATGGTGGCAACACCATGGATGAATCTCACAGAGCCCACGCTTTGCAAAAGAAGCCAGATGTAAAAGGTGGAGATGGCCTAGAGTGTGATTCTGTTTCTATGAAGTTCTAGATCAGGCAAATCTAACCTACCATGAAAAGTCATCAGGACGGTCATGACCTTTGGGAGTTGGGGACTAAGGAGAGACCTGAAGGAATTTTCTGGATGGGTGTAGGTTTCAAGGGTGTGTGCATTTGTGAAAACTCACTGAATTGTACACTTAGATATGTGCATTTCATTGTATGTAAATTCTCCCTAAAAAGTACTGTGAACAAATATCAAAAAATAAACAAAAGTAACAATGGTGGCAGCCATTTGTGGTATGCTTAGTATGTGCTGAGCCTTTATAAGCATTAATAAATTTAATTCTCATAACAGCATTACTGAGGCACAGAGAGGGTAAGCAACTTGCCCAAGATTACACAGCTAGGAACGGCCAGAGCCAGGATTCCAGCCCAGATCTTTTTCTTTTCTCTGTTTGTTTTAATACAAGTTTATTTATTTATTAATTTTTGGCTGCGTTGGGCCAGGGCTCGAACCCATGTCCCCTGCACTGGCAGGTGGATTCTTAACCACTGCGCCACCAGGGAAGCCCCCCAGATCTGTTTCTGACACATAAATCTGTGCTCCCAACCACTAAGCTATCCTGCCTCCACTTTGTCACAGTGCTCACATTGAGATTCATTTATATCTGTTTATTCACTCACTCAACCAATAGATGTTTGATGCGCCCTGCACTGGGACTAGGTTCAGAACCACATGGTTAAAACACACCCCAGGATTTGAGCTAAAGGAGCTACTAGTCTTGTAAGAAGGGAGACGTGGAAGCAATCGGTCATATCGCAGTGTGATATGGTCTGTCGTGGAGGACCTGAGTCCTGGGGAGGACACACCTAAGCCCCCTTGGGAGAGGTGATATCCAATCAACCTGCTTTCTCGTAGCCCATTTCAGTGCCCGTCCCCTCTGTTTAATCTCTGGGCATCTGAAAGACAGATGGCGTGGAGAGGGGGTGGGATGGCATCTCTGAAATCAGGTTAGGGGGTTGAGTCCCAAGATGCCCACGTGCCCAGCACCCCATCTCGCGTCATCTGGATTTCATTCCAGGTGTGGGGGAGATGTTGCCCAGTCAGACCCCAGGGGACAGTGGAAGGGTGGCCTTTGGACCAGAAGAAGGGACAATGTGAACTGGAATAAAAGCAGTGATTTCTCAGTCAATTCTAGCTCTTATGAAGCCAAGGAAATGAGGCTTCTCTTGGTGGTTTGGTGACGGACTACTTGTGCGTGATCTAGGACATATCACATCATCTTTTTGGTCCCTAGTTTTCCCATTTGTAGACTTGGTGGCCACCTAAAATCTCCCCACATAAAACAGATTAAAATGGAGCTCTTCCATTTGCAGCAGGGCTGGTAATCGGGATACGTGACCGTTCAACCTTCTGCCTGTTCTCTGAGGTGAGCTCAGAGATAGCTCTGCAGAATACAGTCTGGAAACTACAAACAGAGGTGGATGCTCAGACTTCCCAGCTCTCAAATACGAGGAATCTATGACTCCAAAGGCTATGGTCTGTCTTCTTCACAACCGAATCCCCTGTGCCTGGAACTGTGCCCTGGCCCAATAAATAGATGAGTGGACAGGTGATTCAAAATCGATTCACTTAGTGGACAGGTAGAAAGAAGCCAGGTTTTTTCCCCCCGGTTTAAAGAAGCTCCTGGAGGGAAGAAGCCTGCAGACATGTTTTGCTTGTGCTGCATGGTACTTTCCAACACTCAAGTTCATGGCCATTTCAAAAACAGGTGTTTCATGTACAAATTTCAATTTTAAGAAAGATCAGGGCTTCCCTGGTGGCGCAGTGGTTGAGAGTCTGCCTGCCGATGCAGGGGACACGGGTTCGTGCCCCGGTCCGGGAAGATCCCACATGCCGCGGAGCGGCTAGGCCCGTGAGCCATGGCCGCTGAGCCTGCGCATCCGGAGGCTGTGCTCTGCAATGGGAGAGGCCACAACAGTGAGAGGCCCGCGTATCGCAAAAAAAAAAAAAAAAAAAAAAAAAAAGAACGATCAGCATTGGAGACAAGGGACCTGCACTGCTCTCCCAAGGCAACCATCAGGCAGATCTAGGCAGCAGCGACCTCCTAGCTCACCTTAGTCCCCACCTGTTATCCTCAAAAGCGTTGGGAGTGAACAGAGCTAGCCACACCTGGGTCCAGCCTTGCCAGGTATCCATAACTTGGGCGATAGTTGGTAATCTAGTGGTGGCTTTCTATCCCCGACAGCTTCTAAGAAATTAACTGGCCTGTATAGAGCTGGCCCAGAAAACCAAGGCCCACCCTTTTCTCTTCTAGCCAGGAAGAAACAAGATGACTTCACATCTCATTGGCTGGGGGTGTTCCAGGAATTGCCCACATGGGTCCACACCCACGTCCTCATTTCCCTGGTAGGAAAGAAACAACCAGCCTCCCACTTTCTCCCTTCTCACACAGGACTCTTTGTTCCCAGGTTCCAAAATGCAGGCTCAGCCCCAATCAGGCTTGGGGAGTGCCATGAAGCCGACGCTGTGGTCTCCAGCTGCTGGGATGTTTCAATCACGGAAATCCATGGTTCTTACACGTGTGTCAGCAGCCCGTGCAGATCTGGCTCCTTCAGAATCAGGGGCGGCGCTTTCTGTAAATACAGATTCCTGGGCTCCACCCTCAGGGATTTTGATCTAAGAGGTCACAGTGGTGGAGGGGTAGACTCCAGTGTTTGTATTTATGGAAAGCTCTCCCAGGAGGGTGATTCTACTGCCCAGCCAGGGGTGGGGCCATGAGAACAGGCTAAACCACTCTGTGTTCCACTTACTCTGCCTTCCACCTCTCTAAATGCTGACTTTTCGATTTGGGGCTCTCCTGTTTCCAATTTTTGCCTCACCTTGAACTTCCCCCCAAGGAGATCTCTCTAAGCCTGATTTTCTCCCTCAGCTATCTTGAATTATATCCTTTGGGCTTAGCTCGGACCCCCTCTCCCCTCAGTTCTCAGTTCCACATTATACCCTGGCAGAAAAAAAGACACCCCAGATCAGTATCTTTGGGGACAGGCATCGTCCTTACCAACCACAGGCCTCGCGTGGGGATTTCTTGTTCCTTCTCCCTGCCATCCCCTCCTATTTCTAAGCCTCGCCGCCTTCCTTTTAGGATCAATTAACGGGAACCAGTGCCGTTCTCTCTCTCGGCTTTGGAGATCCATCAGTTGTCTGCGACACCTCCATGGCGGGTACTTGGAAGAAGTCAGTCCTGAGAAAGAGGCTAGAAGCCCCGTGGCAAGCCGGGTGTGGATTACCGTGCCCAGGGGTCCAAGCGGATGGGAGATAAATATCTAAAACCCCCACAGCCATGGAAACAGCAGCTCTTCAAGGTGATTTTTGCACACACACAAAAGGAAAAGAAAGTGGAGTTCAGATGAGGGCCCTGGCCCCACTGCGGCTACCCAGCCTTTCTGCTTGTAGAAGGGGCCGGTTTAGAAAGAGGAGGAAAGGAGAAAGCAGCAGGATAGAGGATTTGGCTGTGGGGTAAGCAGTCTGCACAAAGCCTGTTTTTTCTCCCTTTTTGTCCTCTGGCTCTGAGGCTGGGTCACAATAGTGACGATGGTGGTTATGCTGATGACAGCTAACGGGTACTCAGCGCTCGCCATGTGCTGGCTCACGCCAGGCGCTGCTCTACGGGCTCTGTTTGCATTTGCCCCTCACAACAGCTATGACGTAGCTCCTATGTTACCACTGCTGGGTTACAGAAGAGAAAACTGAGGCAAGGGGGAAGTTCCAAAGCTTGGCCAAGCCCACCAAGGGACGGGGGAGGTGAAAGAGCCAGGCATGTCTCCGTCTGAATCTGGAGCCTGACACTAAACGCCAGGCTGTGCTGGCTCTGGTCATCCTAGGCCCTGTCCCCACTCGGACATCCCTAGTAGACTTGTATTTTTGTGAACACCTGCTAGGCAAGGTGAGCACCACCAGCCATGTAAGAACTTGAAATACAGTGGGGGAAGCCAGATTTAATCAAAATAGACCCTTAGCCCTAGATTGCCAGGCACTGTGCTAAGAATTTTACAACACTACCTCATTTAGTCTCCTGACTACTCTGTGACCCACATCTTACAGGTAAGGAAACTGAAGTTCAGAGACATTAAATCACACACCCCAGGTCACACAGGGTGTGGGGGAGGAGCTGGGATTCAAATCCATGCCTGTTGGCTTCTAAAGCCCAAGCTCTGACCCAAAAGGTTCATGAAAAGGTAACAAACCACACTAGGGTAGTTACAATAAGCTACAGCATGACCAAAAATACTGGGCTCCCGAGTCTTATTTGTACAAATGTTTACTGAGCACCTACTATGTGCCAGGCACAGTACTAGGCACTGGGGATAGGATGTTGAGAAAAACAGTTATAGTTTCTTCCCTCATGGAGATTACAGTCAAGTGGAAGATGCAACAGGTATGCAGTTAAACAGAAGAACTAGGAAGGAAAGCGGCGGCTAGTCCTGGGTGGACATGCGGTAGTGGGGCTGGAGCAGAAGTGAGTGAGTGAGAGAGGGTGAGGGGAGACAGGCAGGGCAGCCAAGAGCCAACTCTGCAGAACCTGATAGGCTATGAGCACTGTTTGGACTTGATTCTGAGAGCAGTGGAGAGCTCTTGATGGAGACTGGGCAGGAGAGTGACATGGACAGCTTCCTCTTTGGAAAGACCTCTCTGGCTTCAGTCCATATGATATTATGGATGTGTGTGTATGAACCCACATACGAATGTGTGGAGCCGGGGCCAGAGCCAGTGGTAGGAAGGCAGGTAGGAGGCCCTTGCAGGGATTCTGACAAGAAAGGATGGTAGGTTGGGGAAGGAGCGAGGGACTATGTGCCCTAAATCCAATCAGTGCTGTTGGTGACAAGCAACCTCAGGTGAAGGGTGTGGATGATTCAGTATAAATGCATCCCTGCAATCTAAGGAAGCAACAGCTCGACGCTGGAAGAGTGGTCCGCAAACTTGAGCATGCCTTGGAAACACCTACAGGGCTCGTGACAGCTCAGGTGTCAGGCCCCACTCCAGGAGTTTCTGCTTTGGTCGTCTGGGCTGGGACCCAAGAAGGTGCAGTTCTAACAAGCTCCCAGGTGATGCTGCTTCTGCTGATAGTGGGACCACATTTTGAGAACCAGTAGTGTAGAGTAAAAAAGGCACCCAATTTGCAGCTACATGCACTCAGGGTTGAGTCCAGTATCTGCCCCTACTTAACCTGGGTAAAACTGGATTACCTCTCCAACGTTCAGTTTTCTTCATCTCTAAAATGGAACCAGTAGTGTCAACATTATGAATTTGTTGTATATTTATAGTAAATCAGGTAAACGGCTTATTATAGTACTTGGCACATAAAAGAGGCTCAATAAATAACAGCCGTTGTTAGAGAAAAAGATTAAACCAGCACTTAGCCAAAAACGCATTAGCACTGGGACTAAAAAATGGTACTTTCAATGAGCATGCAAAACCTTGGGCCCCTAGAGTTATAAGTAGCTAATATCGGCAAATAGCAAAAATTGGGTAACACATATTAAGGGGTTACTCTTTGCCGAGCGAGACTTCAAAGGCAGCCAGAAAACAGAGGTATTCACGGCTGCTTTATCAGCTTGTCTATTTATATACCTATTAAGTGGGAAATCCCTTCCTTAATCCACCATTTTCCATCCATCCATCTATCCATCCATCATCCATCCATCCACCCAACCACTTATCCATAGATTTTTCTAAACCCCTATTTTGGGCAAAAAAACTGTCCTAGGTACCACACAATTCAACGGCAAGACCCTCGATCAAGTGGGTCTAGCATTTGTGCCCTTCTGGCATCCAGCTGGCTCCTGTTTCCATCTTTTATCCAGGGACTCTGACTCACCCAGAGCAGTCTACACCATGGTGGAGGTGGGCAGGGGGCAAAAACAGAGCAGCATGTCCTCAACTAAGATGAAAACCAAAGGAGAGAGGTGGTTAAGAATTAAGGCCCCAGAGACAGACAGACCTGAGGTAGATTCCTGATCGCTGGCCCTACCATTTATCAGCTGAGTGACCTTGGACGAGTAACCTTTGTGAGCCTCAATATTCTTCTCTAGAAAAAATGGGAGTGTGAATAGTGCCCATCTCATGGGGGTGCTTGTAAGATAATACATAATGTATATATAAAGAGGTTGGCATGATTCCTGGTATATATTAATTAAATGCTAAACAAATCATAACTAGTATTGTTAGCAGTGGAGCAGGAAACATAAGGGTCAATGGAGGAATTTGCTCAGATCAATGTCTTCATTATCAGCTGAAACCAAACCTGGCGTGGGGTTTTCCCTGGGACTATACCCTCCCCCTGCAAGAGACAAGAAAATAGTCTTTCTTTCCCCCTTTTCCGCAAAGTTCTGCCTGATAAATCAGTGTCTGGTTTGAGGAGCAAGAAAGAAAAGCACTTATCAATACATCTGATATTGGTAAAGCACTTTCTGCATTTCCAGAGCATGTTTATATCTTTTTTTCTCACTTTACCCTGACAAAACCCTAAGCTTTAAATAAGCAAAGTCTTCTTCGCCTCATTTTGAAAAGAAGGAAACAAGCCCAGGGAGGTTAAGTGGCTTACCTAAGGTCACACAGCAACTTAATAGCAGGGCTCTGGTTAGTTTTCTGAAATGTTCTTTCCAAGATACCACATGACAACCTGCGTTCACTTTCTTGGTTTTACACCTTTTCATAAATATGAAACCAGAGGACTTTGGCTGACTCCTCTGGTTTTTTTAAAATACTCTAATGCCATCACTGGAAAAAATAAGTCTATGCATGCATTTTTGGCTATTGTGAATTATTAATGACAATCTCTTTAGTGTGTCAATTCCATTCCTTTGTTCGAAACATTCCTTTTGGCATTGGCAACAGCACTAAAATAAATAGTTTATTTGCCAATAACATAGCTTGTTAAATTTTAATCAAAGAGAGTATTGTAAGCACATCGTTACTGGGATACACCCCTTGGGAATGAGAGACATCACTTTAGAAATGAATTAATAATGGAGCCTTTCGAAGCCAAAATGAAATGGCCAATGGAGCCTTGATGTGAATTATCCCTATTTGAGTTGTAAAGCAATGGAGTTGGTCTCACGCTACTCCCATTAAAATTTCCTTGTTAATTATTTTCGGAAGATAATAGGAACAACCCAACGTGGGGGGTACTGCTTTGCTTATTTTCTTTTGAAAAGCATGAGCTCTTCTTATGGTGTTTCAAGCACGTCATCCAATATCCTTGCATGTTAAATCCTGGGGATCTGATGTTGTGGCTTTAGGGATGGAGACGGGAGCCCAGACCCATGGCTTCCATTAATTTCTCTCTCTTTCTCCTCTCTCCTCTTCATGCTCAAGAGAACATGATATCATATTTTGTGAGTGAAGATGCTCTTTACTCATCACCAGGAGGATGGAAGTATTGAGTTGTTTCTGTTCGTGGAAAGGGATTTAGCCATAATCCCTTTTGCTCTTACTCACATATCACCCTTATGGACCAATGGCTAGCACTTGGGAAATGGTTATGTGGTAGTTACTAGGGCTGTTAATTGATTTCCAAATTCTTCATTCACGCACACAGTAGGATTGCACTTACCCTCCCCCTTAAATTTAGGCACATGCCATGACTTGCTTTGACTGATGAAGTGTGACAGGAATTGATGTGTGTAACCTCTGGATAGAAACCTTTAAAGGCAAGTGTGAAGTTTACTATTTTCCCTTTCCCTCTGCCCTAGTAACATAGACTTTCCAAATGGTAGTTCATTCATTCAGCCTGGGCTCTTGAGAGTGGACACCACGGAGCAGGGATTCCTGCCAACCCGTGACGAACGTGTAGTGTGAGCACGAAAAGAAACCTTTGTTGTTTTAAGTCTCCGATGTTTGGGGGTTGGTTGCTACTTCAGCACAACCAAGCCCATCCTTACTGACAGATGCAGGATAAATAATGCATATGTTACCATGGGAGTCACACGCAATGATGACCATGAGATCAAATCCGGGACTTCTACCTCTTTGGGGGGAAAGAGAATGTGGCTTGTTCATCTCTGAACATCCATTGCCTAGCAGAGTGCCAACTATTAGTGGTTATCAGCAGTGTTTTCTGGAGTAATGATTTAGAAACATGGCAGCATAATCTCTGGACTCTCTTCAATGGCTAAGATGATGATGATGCTGACGGTGGTGGCAACTACCTTATTGATGATACCAGCACCTACTGAAGGCTTCCTATGTGCCTAGCACTATGTTAAATAAGCTGACAGGCAACATATTATTCAGTCCTTGCAGCAACCCCTTAAGTTAAACGTTAATGTTGTCTCCATTTTGCATATAAGAAAGCAGTGCCAAGAAGAAGGTAAGGCAGTTGACCAGGGCCATTAACAAGTGGCAGCACCAGGATTCAAACCCAGATCCATCTATTCCAGAGATCCTCAATGAAGGTGGGAGACTTTGCCTGTGACAATGTCTGGAGACACTTTTGGTTGTCACAACTGGGGAAATACAACAGGCATTTAGTGGACAGAAGCCAGGAAGGCTGCAAACATCCTACACAGGGAGGTTCCCCAAAGAATTATCCAGCCCAAAACGCCAATAGTGCCAAGAAACCTCGATATATTCTTATGATGCTCTTAACCACTAAATTACACTGTCTCTACTTCTATCTCTTCAGAAATCAGGGAGACCAAAGCTTCAAGATTCCCATTTCAGCTTCCTGGAAGACTTATTGGAAATAAATACATGTGTTTCTGACTTGATCACACTACAAAATATAGATTTATATACAAATTTTCAGGAGCACACATTTCCCATTAAGTGAGACATGCCTGGAAAGTTATGTAACTAGTAGGTTCAATAGGTAAGGATGCCTGGAATTACAGACAGGGAGTGGTTCACGGTTGAGTTCACCACACACGTTAAGTCCTTTAATCAGCGCCCGCTGTCCTTGGTGCTGAACCACTGTCAGGGTCTCACAGACATGAATCAGCAGAGCCCGTGGGTTTGAGCGGAAGTTCTGCCCACGCGCCCAAGTGCTCACACAGGGCTACACCTTTTTCCTTTTCTAGCCTCCCCATTTCAAGGACATTCTGCTCCCACCTTTGGAACAAATTAATTAGCATGCGGGAAACTGCTATTTCTGAGGCCATCTTGAAGAATTTTCGGTCTGGGGCTTGACAAGGTGGCGATTGTTTTCCTTCCATTATTCATTCCTTCAACCTTTAAGGACTTTTCTGCCACTGAGTACACAGCGCTGCCACAGAGGCTGATGTGCGCATACACACACACACACACACACACACACACACACACACACACACACACTCCACATTAAGAGGTGCTGGGAGGGAACAGGCATGCTCAGATGAAATAGGGTTTCTGAAAGGATGAAGTTGGGGAGTGAATGATAGAATACAGGGCTTCATTATCAGAGAAAACTAGCCAGTGACCAGCATTTGGTTGCCAGGTGAGGATTATGTTCCTTCCTCCCATCTTAGACTATGGGCCTTATAAGGTTGATAAAATGTCTGATAAGAGTAGGAGTGAGCTGATCTCATCCTAGAAGCCTGTCTTTGGAAGTCATTATATCCTTCATGAAGCTGGAAGACCTGGAATGTCAGATGTGGAGGATCCAGTATAGGGGAGTCATTTTCTGAGGCTTAGGACGGGATGGAAAGTTGAGTGTTAGGGAGCTGAAGTCCTTTTATGCTCCTTTGGAACATTCTCTCTCTCTCTTTTTTTTAATATTTATTTATTTGGCCGCGCCAGGTCTTAGCTGTGGCATGCGGGATCTTTTTTTTTTTTTTAGTTGCGGCATGCAGAATCTTTTTAGTTGCAGCATGTGGGCTCTTAGCTGCGGCATGCAGGGTCTAGCTCCCCAACCAGGGATCGAACCCGGGCCCCCTGCCCCTGCACTGGGAGCGTGGAGTCTTAACCACTGGACCACCAGGGAAGGGGCTGGACCAGTCTTGGGAGGGACTCATGTCAAAGAAGTTACAGACGATGCATGGAGGAAGTTGACTAAGTCCCAATCAGCTAAATCAGACCTCACTTTCTTAGTCTCTGCTGAAACGTAGTCTCTGCTGAAACGCCTTAGGGCCTGGGATATTCTGCCTTGTGTAGGTTCCAAAAAATACGAGGACTGATTCTGCTATTTGTGTGTGTGTATGTGTGTGTGTGTCCCAAACCCAGATAAAACTGCAGAACATTCACAGAGGTCTGACCCCTGTGAAGAACATTTGAGGCACAGAAAAATCCTCAGGGACTTTGGATAAATGAATAAGAGCGCATAGGAGTGTCCACGTATGTGCACGCACACACACGTAGTTATCTATGTCATGCAGGATGTGGGAATGTGTGCATGGGTACATGTGAAAATGCCCATGAGTGTTTAACAGTGTGGGATGGGAGTGTCATAGTCAACAGCAATTCCTCCTTTGGATCCATGGTTCTCCTGGGCAGTTTTTTTACTTTGCTTTTGCTGTTCTGTCCATCTGTCCACGGAGGTGGTTAATTCCAGGGGAAAGGGGTTTTTGCATCATGGACTGATATGTGAGATGTTCTCAGGTCCCAATCATCTCAGATTCTGTTTTGTTCTCCTTTGATACCACTATACTCATGGAATCTCAAAGCTGAAAGACCTTCCAATCACTTCAATTTGTAGGTGGAGAAGCTGAGGTCCAGAAAAGTGAGTCAAATCTATA
Source organism: Tursiops truncatus (assembly GCF_011762595.2). Classification (NCBI taxonomy): domain Eukaryota; kingdom Metazoa; phylum Chordata; class Mammalia; order Artiodactyla; family Delphinidae; genus Tursiops; species Tursiops truncatus. The sequence continues at coordinate 10,329,560 of NC_047046.1, forward strand.
CAAATTCACATAGAAGTCAGGGTCAGTGCCTGGACCGAGTCCACCACAGGGGTCCTTCCACTCTCCTACTCATGTTTCCTCAGCACCAGGGGACTGGATTGGCATCAAGCAGAGAACTGACTTGTAAGCCAGTCAGCTCAAATCTCCATCTGATCGCCAGCATGAAGGGACCCTGCACCCTCTCTCCTTTCCCCAGAGATGCTGGACACTTCCGTCTTAGAATCTGGCCTGCTCTGGGCTACGAGGATCGGACCTGGTAGTGGGCAAAGAGTTCCTGAGAGAAAGATCCAGAGGAGAGGTCAAGAACCAGGTTGGCATTGACATGAGACACATGGAAGATGTGGCTTCCCATTGCCTTTAAGATAAGACATGCCCCTGTGATTCGCAGGAGGGTCCAAGCCCTTCCTATACCTTCTCAGCTCCCTCTCTTTCAACTCCCAATTTGCACCCACACTCTAGCCAGGGTGGCATTTCCCAAGACGGGCAAGGCTCGTTCTCACCTCAGTCTTTCCACATATTGGGAACAACTTCCACGACTCCTCTCCTCTTTCCTGGCCAACTCTTGCTTGTATCTAGAGTTTTGTCCCAATCATTACTTCCTACGGAAGCTTTCCACGGCTCCCCAAGTCCTTGATATGTGTTCCTCTCTGTGGCCCTATCACCCAGGGAGAGAAAAACGGGGACGTTCTTATCTGGTATCTGTGTCTGGTTGGCTCAGCCTTGTAGCCCCGGAGTTTTACTCAGTGCCTGTCAGAATGAATGAATGAATAAATGAATGAATGAATGATGAACAAATAAACAAACAAACATCCTTCTGAGTCCCTTCAACAGAGTTGGCAAGGGACTGAGTATGAAGTAGAAGCCCTGGGGAGTATGTAGAGAAGGGGACACTTAACTGGTAGAGTTAATGTTTCTTAAGCCAAGACCCACACAGAAGTGATTTCAGGGCTGAGCACTACCCCATAGGCTCTGAAATGCTGTCTGTTGTTCACAGGTCTTGTGCTTGCTGGACATGCAGGAGGGCCGGGCGGAGGTGTCTCCAGCTAAATAGCTGCAACCTAGGGAGACGTAATTGTAGGATCTGAAGGCAGCTTTTCCATGTGTGGCTCTGCTCAGGGGAAAAAGTGATCACAGGCCTCCCAACTGGAGAGCCTGCCAAGTATCAGACAGCTGCAGGTGGGGTGGATTATACTGAATTTGGCTGCCATGGGCAGGGCCAACCTTAGACAGAATGTGAGGGTGTTAAGGGCACAAAGTCTCTGGAAAAAAAAAGATGGGAGAGAGGAAGGGAAAGTCAGAGGAAGGGGGCTGCAGGGTGTGCTCCAGGAGAGAGAGTAGCTGGCTGGTCTCCAACTCTAGGGAGCATCAGGAGAGGTAGGGAGAGAAGAGAGATTTCTGACAGCAACTTATATTTCTGAGGAATGCTTGTGTCATTATTTCTGGAAATTTATATTATGATGGACCCTCCTCCATAGAAGAGCTATAGAAGGGGCGAGATAACCAACGGGTAATGAACTTGGGTTTTTAACTCAAGCTGCCTATATTCTAATTCTAGCGTTTCCACCTATGGGCTGATAACCTGAGGAAGTTAGTTAATCTTTTAAGCCTCCACCTACCCCTCTCTAAAATGGGCACAATTCCTGTACCAGTCTCAGGGAGTATCTATCTCATTGTTACTGTTACAACTCCTGTACCAGTCTCAGGGAGTATCTATCTCATTGTTATGAGGGTTAAAAATGAGATAGTTCACATAAGGCACTTAATACAGTGTTTGGGACACAACATGGGCTCGATAAAGATTAACTAGTATTATTCGTGTCTTGTGTTATTATTTACCTAAGTATTCCTAATGCCCCCACCCCCAAATGTCTGGCACATAGTAGATCTCAAGAAAATATGGCACAAATAAATGAATGGATGGATAAATGGAGTAAATCAACAAAATATTTTTTATGTACTCAGTGTTTGCTATGAGGCAATTTTATATATGCCTTGCGTCTGGTGTTCCCTCTGCCTGGAACACCCTTCCTCGTCTTCTTTCCCGGTGACTGCCTATCTGCTAATCAAGATTCAGCCCAGAGAGCCTATTTTCCAGGAAGAGGCCTTCCTGGCATCACTTGCCGGGGGGTGGGGAGGGGTGCCAGGAGAATCATGGCTGTATCTCTGTTCTAAAAGTGGCTGTGAGTAGAAAGAACCCTAGACCTTTTCGTTTCTGTTCTGTTTCTAGCCTTATGAGTGACCTTGGAAAATCCCTTGATACCTTTTTAAATTGAAATATAGTTGATTTACAATATTGTGTTAGTTTCAGGTATATAGTATAGTGATTCAGTATTTTTTGCAGATTATATTTGTGCTTCTATCTTGTCATTTGTTGAATGGGGATGATGGTGTTTACCATATAATGTTGTTTTCAACATGTCTTTCCTTCAAAAATATTGAGCTCCTCTTATGAATCAGTCACTCTTCTGGGCTCTGGAGAAATCTCAGTGAAAAAGACAGGCAAGATCTCTACTATAATGGAGCTCATAATTTAGCATAGAAGACAGGCATTAAAGAAATGTGTTATGAAAAAAATATGTATATGATTATAATTTGTGATATGTGCAACAAAGGAAAGGAGGGAGTGGGAGAGACTAGGAAAGACTTGCTTGAAATCTGAATGGCAAGAAGGAAATAACCATTCAAAGGAGAGTTGAGTAAGAGCATCCCAGGCAGCGTGAGCAGCATGTGCAAAGGTCCTGAGGCAGAAGAGAGAGCTTGGGGTGGGGGTGGGGGGTTGAAGAACTGCAAAGAGGTGGAAAGGACATGAGGAAAATGGGACAGGGGAGGAGAGGAGTACCATAAGGTCAGAAAGGTGGGCACAGAAACCAGGTCTGCCAGAGCCTTGCAGGCCACAGCAAGGAGATTATAAGTGAGACAAGGGATGTCAGCTCTCCTAATAAAAGGTAAAGCTGTATGCAATGTCACATAAGACCCTGGCTATGGACCTGTGACTAGCCCTTTGGTTTCTCCATTGGCAAAGTGAGAGAACATCATCTGTCCTGCCACACGCCTCCGCCCCCCACTCCCCAGGTTTACTGATGGGTGTGACATCTCCTTGTAAGTGACATCTCTACATGACGGCGTACTGCACCTAAGCCTTACTGTGGCTGCACCAGGCACCGTGGCCCTGGTTATGCCAGCCCTTAGACAAGGCTGAGCTATTATCAAAGGGGAGGAAGCATCCTGCAGACTGTTTTGGAACCATGATGTATGTGGCTATTCTGGGCCTGGTGGGAGGGAGGCTTGAGGGGGGCCGGCCGGAAGAGCAGAGTTATTTCAGGGCACTGCAGCAGGCAGTTTGCAGCCTGCGTGTACAGAGCAAACCTGGAGAGACCGGAGGGGCCAGAGACCCTGAACTGCCGAAAGCTAAAGGACGCGCTTAGACGGACCCAGAAGACACGTGCTTCTTTTGTCAGGCAGCATGGCAGGGGTCCTGGAGGAGGACAGGGCTGGGACCAATGACTGCTGTGGGACCTTCGGCAGGTGCCCACTAGGTGCCCGGCATGCTGCCAAGTCCTCTACATGCCTCAGCTCATCGCGTCCTCCCAGCAACCTTATGGCGCAGCCTCTGGGTTGTTCCCATCTTACAGATGAGGAAACTGAAGCTCAGAGAGGTTAAGTGACTTGCCACGGTCCTGGTGCTATTAGAGGGAGAATCAGGATTTGCACTCAGCTCTCCAGATCCCAAACTGTCTGCCCTATGCTATTCTCCCTGCCTCTTATTACCCACGACAGAACAGGGTTGTCAGGGCAACAAAATGAGACGGTACCTGTAAAACACTCAGCACAGCTTTTGCCATGTAGTATCTGACACGTAGACGTCTTGGTAAGATATCACCTGATTTCGCCTGCACTCTTTGAAACTGCTCATTTGAAAGTATGTACCAAACGTGAGGCGCTTTATTCTTGTGGTGAGACAAAGGCAGGTCTTAAAAATCCAGATCCAGCAGGGACTGGCTGAACTGGGATTCTGAGGGGGGTACTAGCCATTGGGGAAAAAAACCTAAAGGGAGAGAGAGAGAGAGAGAGAGAGAGAGAGAGAGAGAGAGAGAGAGAGGGAGAGAGAGAGAGAGAGAGAGAGAGAGTGTGTGTGTGTGTGTGTGTGTGTTTTAATAGAATCCATGGAGGGATAAAAAGCTGCAATATTAATTACATATATAAATAGCACTATTGAATGTGGTCTTTAAAAGAGTCTTGCAAAGTGTAATGGCAAGAAGTTACTGTCCCATGGAACAGCTAAAGACATGGAGACACAATAGGGTTTATGGGGTTGTCCAAAGTCACAGAGCAAAGCAGTGGGAGAGAAGTGATGGAACCCCAGTCTGATCCTTTCTGGTGCAGGTCTCTAACCCATGAATATTCTCAATGAAGATTGTAAATAAGATTTCATAGTTTTCCCTGCTGAGCATCTATTCTCTGCTATTATAATATGAGCAGTGGATTCTTCTTGAGGGACCATCCCCTTCTCTACTCTCAGTCCATCTGATTCAGGCAAAGGTAACTTCACCCCATCTCCACGATGAGCTCATGATCCAGACCTGGCCAATCACAGCATCACATGCCCCTGACCACAGTGACAGGCTCATAAATGGGCACCTAACCAAACCAGGCTAACTGAGCTACTGAGACTCAAATCTGGGGCTTCTACTGAAACCACTGGGAAGGGACCTGCCATCCTAGAGGTTGCTAAAAAGGATATGATGAAAGCTCCTGGTAGGCCAAACTATACCCCCTATATATATAGGAGAGGATGCCTAAGAAATAAATAGGGGATGACACTATTTAAGATCCTGGATGCAGCTAGACCTGAAGCTATTTACCTTTCAGTTATGAGAACCAACACATCCTCTTTATTACTGGGGCGACCTTGGTATGGCTTACGTCCCTGTAACCAGAGGACTCCCAGCTAATGCAATCACTGTCATCATCAACAAAAAACTTTACTGTAGGTCTACAAAACGTAGGAGCTTCTGGTACCCATGAGAGTGGTTAAGAGCATGCATACTAGAGTCAGGCTCCTGGATTTGAGGACTGCCTCTGACATTTTCTAGTTGTGTGACTTTTGGTAAATTACTCTACCTCCCTGTGCCTCAACTGTAAAGTGGGAAGATAATATCCCCTACTTGGCTGAATCATTAAATGAGATAATATGTGACTAAGGCTTAGAAGAGCGCCTGGCACACAGTAAATACTCAATAAATGTTACTACTGGAATGTGGATCAGAAAGAAATTGTTTTACCCCAAACCTGGGACCCTTAGAGGCACCATGTGTACAAATCGATTTGATGGTCACAAAATAAACACAGTGAGAGCTGTCACTTTTTGAGTCCCTACTAGGGTCTTTATATGATTATTCTACATCAACCATATAAGACAGGTAATTTACTATCCCCACTTAACTGACTACAAAGCTGAAACTCGGAGAGTCAAAACCCTTACTCAAGACAACACAGCTAATACGGAATGGAGCTGTCACTTAACCCAGACTTGCTTTCTCCGAAGCCATGTCTCCCTCAAAACATGTTTCCTAAACCTCAGCTGTTCACACAAGACCAATCATGATTGTTGACCATTTATCCCTGTGCTTTTTATATTTACTTAATATTATTGAAATTGACTTATTTTTTCAATACATTTAGTTAAAAAAGAAACCTAACCTCACAACTGTAAATGGAAAATGAGTATCCTGCTCAGAAACAGAAGATAGCCTTAAAAATAGGTAGGATGAAAACAAAGAACATTATTAAATTCTAGCCATATTACTGCTATCTGCTTTGAGCTCTGAGCCTGACACCGGCTCCCTCTTTTGTTAAGAAAAGAAGATTAGCAAGTGTTGAGAGGTGTTAAAAACATAGCAGTCGCAAACTTAGACAACACTTTGACAATCAGAAGGATAGAAAGTGACTTGAAAGGGCAATCACTTTCTCACTATGTTATTACATGTTATTTCACGCTGTGTCCATGGGGCCACCTAAAATATCTCAGACAAATAAGAATATGGGTCCAAAACTCTGGAAAACACAGCACCTCAAACTCCAATTTACCTATCCTCTATGGACCCTCTCTGTCTATACTCCACTGCGTTCTCTCTCTCTTTCTCTCTCTCAACCCTTGAGCATCCTAAATTATCAACAAGTCTTCAATTCACAAGATTCTTTCCTCAGGTAAGTCTTGGAAGCACTATATTGCACGCTGATATATACACCCACCCAATTACACCCACCTGACAGATACATATGGTCCTTATCAGCTGAAATTCACTGCCCTGCCCCTCTATTTTGGATGAGCCAGCATCCATCCACCCACTGCTACACGGGGATCCATCTACATTCACACAACAAGAACAGCCACTGTTGTCACAGTGATATATTCTAAACAAGGCAGGTGATATAATTCTCCTTGGGTATGTGGCATCAAAGAGATGATTGGGGCACACTGTTTCTGATTCAGACTCCTGGGGAGAAAGACTTCACACTGAAGCGAATATACTACCAAGAGTCAGAAAGAGGAAAATGATAAATAAATGCCTACCAAGCTCTGAAAGGTACACTCTAGCTGTGTGGCCTTGGGTAAGTCATTTAGCCCAGATCCAAATTACAGCAAATGACTCCAAGCACCAGGACTTGCCCATGGTCAGATAGTGACAGAAGTACAGACAGACCCAAGGGACAAAGGGATTGTAGGATATTCCGTTCTGTGCCTGAACGTGCTACAAAGCAGCATTTACCAAAATGTGTTACAGGGAACACTGGCGCTCCATGAATAGTTGCTGTTTCCTCTAAAATGGTGTGGGGATGGGGCTGTCTACTCAAACAGAACTGAGAAACTCCAGGTTAAACAAAAACGACCAGGTTTTGTTGCCACAGGACTTACCACAGCTTTAATGTGTTAAGTGCAATGTGGAAGCCCAGGAAGGGAATGTGTGATGCAGCCTTTCTCAAAAATCTGTGGCCACAGAACCTTTTTTTTAACATCTTTTCTGGAGTATAATTGCTTTCCAGTGGTGTGTTAGCTTCTGCTTTACAACAAAGTGAATCAGCTATACGTATACATATATCCCCATATCCCCTCCCTCTTGTGTCTCCCTCCCACCCTCCCTAACCCACCCCTCTAGGTGGTCACAAAGTACCGAGCTGATCTCCCTGTGCTCTGCGGCTGCTTCCCACTAGCTATCTGTTTTACATTTGGTAGTGTATATATGTCCATGCCACTCTCTCACTTCGTCCCAGCTCACCCTTCCCCCTCCCCGTGCCCTCAAGTCCATTCTCTACGTCTGGTCTGCGTCTTTATTCTTGTCCTGCACCTAGAGAAACTTTGTTTTACGGTCTAGTGGCTAACAGTCCGTGGAATACTTTGGGAGACACAGCTCCACGGAGTGTTCTCAGTCAGAACACCTTCCATGAGGGGAAACTCACTCCTTTCAGAAAAATTCTGATGGTTAGAAAATTCTTCCATCTGAACCAAGAAAAAAAACTTAATTGAGAAAAAACAGCCTCCCTGTAACTTGCACTCTTGAGTTCCATTTCTGCTCCCTTTTGAGACACCTAACATTTCTAAGCCTTGCTCTTTTTTCCTATAAACTGGGAGTGATTCTAGCCCTAATTAAATCCCAGAATTGGAAGAATTACACAGGATAACTCAACTTTTTTAGACTGTCGAGCGTTGTAGATATGTGAGCCATCGTGTATAAAGCAGAATCACAAATTGCTTCAGGCAGAAATGCTTAGGCCTAGCCCTCGTGGAGACAAATTATCCAGAACAGCGTTTCCCACCCTCGGTACTATCGTTTTGGGGAACCATCCTGTGCACTGTAGGACACTGAGTAGCATCCCTGGCCTCTATCCACTAGATACCAGCAGCAACTCCCCAGCTGTAACAACCAAAATCATCTCCAAACATTGCTGAATGCCCCTTGGGGGATAAAAGTGATCCTGGTTGAAAACCACTGCTCTAGATCAGCAAGCTTTCTGTGGTGATGGAGACACTCTGTAGCTGGTACCTGTACTGTCCAATATGGTTGCCACTAATACACATGGCCATTGAACACGTGAAATGCGGCTAGTGTGACTGAGGAAATGGATTTTTAATTCTAATAAGAAATTTAATATTAAATCAACCATACATTTAATAATAAAATTTCATATTATTTAATTTTTAATTTAAATATATGTAGCTACAGGTGGTGAGTGGCTACCATCTTGAACAATACAATTCTAGATAATGTAATCTGAGGTCCATCTATTATGCCAAAAATATTTGTTGAGCACCTACTATGTGCCAACCACAATGCCCCTTACTTGATCTATACTGAAAAATGGCAATATGACTCCTGGTCTCACCCAACTGGGAGATACCTTCAAGTAAGCCACTATAAAAGACAGTGTGTGCTTTGGGCTTGCATGCCAAAGGATATCTCCTCTACAAGCCTGTCCCTCTGCCTGAAACCCTACCACATGCAGTCCATTGAGTTGCAAGGTCTCCAAAAGACACATATGTTATCTCAAGAGGAAAACTGATTAACACCCACTGATGTGTCATGATGGGTTTGTCTGTGTGATTAGCTACACTGAACAGATCCCTAAGAGCTCTTTGAAAGCAGAGCCCTGTCTTGCTCATCACTGTCATCACCAGATGACAGTGGCACAGTGCCTGGCACAGGTGGGTGATCAGCAAATACTTCCCCAAAGGATCCCCAGAACAGATCCACAACAGCCTGTTAAAGACAGTGACAGTTCTGAAAACCACGCCATGTCAAGAACAACTGAACCACCTGACTGAACTCGATCAGGACAGTATCCCAGTACCTGGCACCAAGTATGTGCTTAGTAAATATTTGTTGACCAAAGAGTTGGGGGGAAGGGCATGTTGAGAAAAGCTCAAAGCCTGTGTCAGACCCGGAGAGGTGAGGTTCAGATATGAAGAGTGTGTGATTGGTATACAAAAGAGAGACCCCAGCTGGGGTATAAGAAGAAGAAGAATTTATTATTACTTCTACTGTTACTGCTTGTTATGGGCTGAATTGTGTCCCCCACACCCAATTCATATGCTAACATCCTAACTCATGGTACCTCAGAATGTGACTGTATTTGGAGACAAGGCCTTTAAAGAGGTGATTCGGGTAAAATGAGGTCATATGGGTGGGTCCTCATCCAATATGACTGTTTATAAGAAGAGTTTAGGACACGGACAATATACAGACTGAGGGATGGCCATTGGAGGACACAGCAAGAAGGTGGCTGTCTGCAAGCCAAGGAGAGAGGCCTCAGAAGAAACCAAACTTGCCAACACCTTGATCTTGGACTTCTAGGCTCAGAAGTAGGAGGAAATAAATTTGTGTTATTTAAGGTGCCTGGTCTGCGGTCTTTTGTTATAGCAGCTGGAGCTGACTAATACATTACCGATCGTTTAAAACACATCCGGCTCTATACTAACTGTTCCACATGCATTATCTCCTTAAATCCTTGCACTGGTCCCCGTAAGTCTGCAGGTCCCCTGCAGCCTGATCTGACTCCTTTCAATGGGAATCAGCCGTGTCATTCCTTTTTTCAAACCTGGGCTTCTCACCTCACTCAAGGTAAAAATCAAGGTCCTTATAATCACCAAAACTCATCATACAAATTGGCCCCCTGTTGACTCTCTAATCTCATTATTCTCTTCTCCTTTAAAACTTGCTGTACCCATGGCTGGCCAAGTGTATTCCTGCCTCAAAGCTTTTGCATTTGCATGTCTGCCTTCCCCCCAGATGTCACCTGGATTGTTCCCACACTTCCTTCAAATCTTTGCTCAAGTGTCACTTCATCAGTGAGGCTTGCCTTAAACACCAGATGTATCAATACAAGGTAACCAGGGACCCCTGCCCAATGCCAGCCTTTCCCTAACCCCCTTTCCCTGATTCATTTTTCTCCCCACCAAGTATACTGACTTGCATATCAATCTATGGCCTCTTTCCTTCCACTAAAACTTAGGCACCACGAGGGGAAAGACTTTCTTATGTTTACTGCTACAACTCTAACATCTAGAACAGTGCCTGGCACATAGTAGGTACTCAGTAAATATTTCTTGAATGAATGAATGGGTCCTCACAACCTCTTTATGCAACAGATATTATTATGATGCCCATTTTACAGGTAAGGAATTGAGGCTCAGAGAAGTCAATTCCCCCATTCAAGGTCAAATAACAAGGAAGCTGCAGGTGGGATTTGAGCCCAGTTTTCTCTGCCTGCAGTTCCCATGCTCTTAAACACCAGGAGGCCTTTGGAGAACTCTACTGTGGGCAGAGAGTGAGAATAACCCCATCAGCTCACAATCCATGCCTTTTCTTGCTGCTCTATCTAGCTCCTTTAGCTCCATCACATGGGCTAGCTGAATAGGTCTTGGTAATTTGACTCTAGAAAGAAGCAGCAGAAAGGTAATGGCCACTGGGAATCATCCCCTTCCATATGACGTCATGGATCCAGCCTTGATCTGGGACTGAGCTGGGGGACCCAGACTCGGGTCTGGCTTTGCCACCCTCTCCAGGTGGGGATCTGGGTCTGAGGCAAGCTCCATCTGTTATTTCTCTAATCTCCAGTTTCCCCAACTGTAAAATGGGGGTTCTAACTCTTGCTTCACAGCACTGTGGTGAGGGTAACATACCAGAACATTTGAGAAAGGGAAACTTTGAACACTGCCAGGTGCTATGCACACGAGGCAGTATTCAAGCTGCTGAGTTCAAACATTTGTCTACGAATTGCGGGCATTTATTGTCTATTGGGGCAGATTGTATTGCTGTTCTCTGTTCTTCTTGCTTCCTGGTGTCCACTCCCTTTGTCATGTGACTTTGTAGTTCCTCCTACTAGGGGTAGGCTTACTTCTCCACCCCATTGGTGTTGGGATTGGCCATATAACTTGCTTTGGCCAGTGGAGGGTGGGAGGAAGTGACTGTGTTCCAAGCTTAGGCCTTCAGGGGCATTGTGTGTTTCTGGCTGTCTCTCTTGCACTTCGACCATCATATGAGAATTTGTCCTGGGAAGCGGTCCGAGGAAATGAAGGCATATGAAGCAGATCTAAACCCAAGCCTGGCTAGACTCAACCTAAACAAGCTGACTCCCAGTCAACCTGCAGATGCATGAGTGAGACTAAATGATTAACGTTTTAAGGCATTGAGTCCTGGGGTGATTTGTTACACAGCACTATTGTGGCAATAGGTGACTGACATACCTACTTGCTAAATGTCACATTAGGATATTACCCCATGAAATATGTGATAGGTTCAATAATTATCCCCACTTTAAAGATAAGAAAACTGAGAACAGATGGCTTCAGAGGTTTGCTCATGGTCTAGCAAGAAAATGGCATAACTAAGCCAAAAACCATGGAACTGTGTGAGTGCAGCATCCTCTCATTTTATACTCCAGGCTATGCTATTTCCTTTCACCTGTGAAACAGAAACCAAATTGTATCCAGATTATTTAGGCTACAGAAATGCCATGTTCTCATTGTTCTGGATATTTCAAGAGAGATTGGATAACAGAGTTTAGGCACCATGCTGACATTAAAAACAAACAAAACCCAGTAACAACAGACCCCAAAGAGACCTGGGTTCTGATCCCAGTTTTTCCACAAACTGTGCGTTCTTGGTCAAGTTCTCTCCCTTCTCTGGGCCTTCACTGAACAAAGATGAGACTGGATTTGGAATCATTTATGAAAATAACTTATGTCATTAGCTCTAGGATGTTTCACGCGTTGTCTCATTTAATCTGTCCAGTGATCTTTCCAGGTACTGATGACAACCTGAGACAAAGACAAGTTAAGTAACTTGCTAAAGGTCACACAGCTGGAATTCAGAGCCAGACCTCCAGACTTACCCCAGGGCTCCAGGGTCCCTTCCAGATCCAAGGTTCCCTGGATGAGCTTCAACGTGGATAGAAGCCAAGAGATCTCCTTTCCCTGGCTAAGGGGTCACACTTGCACTTTCCTCCTTCTCCCCCAGGGGTATAATGGGAATAAAGACAGGAACTCTGCTTCCCCCTCCCTCCGTCCAGGCTGGGCTGGGAGGAGTTAAAGGGGTCCTGAAAACCAGCCCTGGGATAACTAATAGTGCCCAAATCAGGCCTCTTTTCCCCCTCGGTGGGTCACTGGGATTGTTAATCCTTTTCTTTATAAAAATAATTAGCCTCAATCAAGACAGGAGCTCTTCAGAATTACAACTCATTAGCTGTGTGTGCATTTTTCAGTTCTAAGAAAAGTCTTGCGGCACTGATGAAAATTACAGGTCCCTGGAATCAGCATTAGAGTAAACCCAGCCCGTGCTCCCCGCCGATTACCATCAACCACGTTGACTCGGCTTCTGTAATTACAGATGGAGATGGAGGGTGCGTCTGTGTGTGTGCTTGAGTGTGTCTATCTCTGCGTGAATGGGGTTGGGCTGCGGTGACAAAGGCCTGGGAGTTCCAAAGTCTGGATGGCAACACACTCAGCTCTTTCTCCTTCTCAAAAGGAGGCATTTGCATCAAAGATGAGGCTAAGGGTTAATTCAGAAGGAACAAGCTACAGGGTGCTGGCAGTGGGGATGGAGTGGGGTGGGAGATCTTCTCCTTGGGAAAGTGTGGCATGTGGGAAGATTCCTCACCCAGGATTCTGGAATTTGGGGACATCTTGAGCCAGCAGGCAGGTCTGGGTTCAGATCCCAGCTCTGCACCAACTGCCTGTGACTATGCGTGTGTCTAGTTTTTGGTCCTCGGTCCCCACATGCATATAGCTGAGCCCAGTGACATTAATAATGAGAGCTAACCTTTATCTAACACCTACTGTGGCTCAGACCCTGATATATTTCCTCTGTATCATCTCATCTGATATTCGTGAACAATCCAATGAGGTAGGAACTGGTGACATTCCCATTTCAAAGATGAAGAAACTGAGGCACAGCAAGATATTTAACTGGCCCAAGTTCATAAATAGCAGAACTGGGATCTCCACCCAGGCATTCCAATTTACAGGGTTTATATCATAACCACAGCGCCATATTGAGTTTCTCAAACTCTAGCTAAGGAGAATCTTCCCAGCTCTGCTGGGCATCTCAGTGCCCTCTTTTTATTAATAATGAAAATCATAACATATCAAGCACTTAGTATGTGCCGGGCTTCTTCTAGATACTCCCCACATATTTTTATCTCTGTGGTGCCTCGCGGCAGCCTTATGACACAAGGCAACGTTGATCTACATTTCGCAGAAAGTGCGGCTCAGAGAGGTGAAGGGTCTTGGCCAAGTCTGCAGGACTGAGTCTGGGTCCAGAGCCTGTGCTCACAGCCACCGCGACACTCTTTCCATGGTCTGTTGTGGGAGCTCCAGCCCTGATCTGGGAGGAGGGACAAGCAGCCTGGGAAACTTTGCCTCTGACTCTGTTCTCCTCCCTGGGCCCCCATCTCCCCATCTGTGAAAGGCTCTGGGTCTTTGCGGCTCTGAGATGCTACCAGTATGCCTCCCCGGCCCCGATCTCCCCCTCATCTCCCGAGGTGGCCACAAGGAGCTGTTCAGCTGTGCTCCGACCCCCGTCATGCAGATGGAGCTAGCGCCAGTGACCTAGAAGCATTTCCTTTTCAGGAGACTGGAAAACAACCTGGAGCGTGGCAGGCCCTTGGGGCCACCCTAGTGTCAGGAGTCCAGAACATGTCCAGCCGATGGGCCCCCAGGGGTACCAGGAGATGTGCCCATGACACGGCTCTGAGTGCAGGGGTGGGTGCGGGTGTTTGCAGCTTTCTTCCGCTAGACTTTTCTCTTCCCCCCCCCTCGTCCTCTCTCTCTTATTCATTCGTTCTCTTTGCCTCTCCTTGTCCGAGCATCTGTCCTCGTCCCCTTCTGACTTCCTCGGTCTCCCAGGTCTCCCTGACCTCCCCTCTGCTGTGTTTATTTTTCCCCTCGTTTCTGCTCTCCCCTCAGTCTCTCCCCGCTCCTTGTTTTCCCTCCCACCTCTCTCTCACCCTTCCGCCTCCAGCCTTCTTTCTGGTCCTTTAGCTATTTTCTCTCCATCTCCTCTCTTTCCTCAGCTCTTACCTCTCTTCTCCCTCTCCTCTCTCCACCTCCCTCTCCTTTTTCCTTTCTCCCCCCCCCCACTTTCCCTCTCCTCCCGCATCCTCCCTCCGGATCCGCCATCCTCTCCCTCCCTCTCTCATCCTACCCACCCCCCCCCCCACTCTAGGGCCTGCTGTTTGTTGCTGTCTGCAAAGGCTGGCAGTGTCATTGGTGGGCAGTAGATCACTCACATCAGAGGTGTGAATCAAATCAAACTGCAACTGAATTACACTAATAAACCAATTAAATGCCTTTCAAAAAGTAATTTCCGTAGCATCCCTCGTATTCGCGGCTGCAAATCCCGTTTCTCGCGCTGCCTTCTCTCGTTCCCACCCCACCTCTCCCCTTCCTCCTCAGTCTTTTCTCTCGCTTTCTTCATCCTCAGACGCTTTCCCCTTCCCTCTCTCGCCAGCTCTGCCTGCTTCACCCAGCCACCCACCCGGCGCACAGCCTGCTTCCCCAACCTGGGATTCCGACTACATTCTAGGCAGTTGGTCAGATAAAAAGAGAGCTGAACCGGGAGTCAAGAGACTTGAGCTCTAGTTTTTGGTTTTGCCTCTCACTGACTATTCTGGGAAAGTCCTGGGATCTCTCTAAGCTCTTGTCACCTGCCCAATGAAGGCCCTGGACCAAGCTATTGCCAAGGTCATTCCTAGCCTCTGAAGTCTACAGTTTCGTGGCCAATGCTGTTGAATGATGTCAATGATTCCTAGAGTTGAGGATCCTGAAGAGACCATCTGGTCCCACCTCCCTGCCTTGAAGCAAGATCCCTGGTGGGACCAAGGCAAGCTGAGCAGAGAGATCTCAGCTCGCTCTGGCGGCCGTTATTCACTCTCTCCTCTCACCGAGAATGCAGACCGCAAGCCAGAGCATCCAATCACCTCGGTCCCATTATTCCCATTTTGCAGATGGAAGTCTCAACACTACGTGATTCTCAGTCAAGAACCAGACGAGGCGTTGGTTGGGCTCCATTTGTACACATTGCACCTCAGATCCCCCTCAGTACACACAGGCATCTTACAAAAGCTGGAGTAAACAGGGATTTTGGTCTGGGGACAGACTTCACCCCATCCCTTCACTTTCCTGAGTGCCGCTCAGAAATGTCCGACACTATTGCTGGCACTTAAACCTACGAACGCATTGGACTCAGCAGGGAGCAAGCAGAAAGCAGCTTTCCTCTTCCTCCCACTAGAAAAAACAGTTTCTTTTTTTTTTTTTTTTTCTGTTAAACTTGCATTTATGGGAAAAAACAGTTTCTTAAACGTTCATGGGCTCCGTGTCACAGGGCTGTCTTCTGAAGTTGTATGGTTTGCTGTTTTATTCTTGAATTGAAATATCGTTGATATTATAGAAATTGTGTAAAAACAGCTTACATGAGTAAGACTAGGAAAGTACTTTCACAGCTACCATTTCACTGCATCTTTATAATATCTCTGTAAGATAGTCAGGGGACATTATCCTCGCTTGACAGATGAGGAAACTGAAGTGTAGACACCTTAAGGGGCTCCAACAAAGTCACACAGATTTAGATTTTTGCCTATAGCCCAGATCACCTAATTAGACCTAGACAGAACTGGATTTGAACCCAAGCTCTGTACTTATTATCTCTCAGGCAAATGGTTTCACCTCTCTGTGTCTCAGTTTTCTCCTTTGAATGATGGAGGTTAAAACGAAATCCCCTCAAAGAATGAGGGTTATTATGACGATCAAATAAGCTAATATATGTAAGATGCTTAATACGATGCCTTGATCACAGTGAGCAAATCAGTAAAGAGCAGCCACTGTTACTACTGTTCTTACTGCTACTGATGCTGGGACAGGTGTCTTCCCCCGTCCTCACATTTATGCCTTGCCCCTTAGGGGAGGTGGCTTCCCCCACTCTCTCTCCATTCCTGTAAAATTATAAGGAGCATTTCTAGCCTCCTCTCCACTCCCAAATTCACTCCTTTCTGGGTGAAGGTTGTCAGTCCGATTGGTCAGAGTAGGGAAATAACTGGGTCATGCTTTACTGGGATGGGGGGTTCGCTGTGTACAAAGACAATGCACGTGCTCTACAGGCTGTCTCTTCCCGCTGTCTGCGTGGGTGAGAAAAGCTCTCACTCTCTCCAGCCACATCTGAAAAGGTGGCTCTCAAGGTCCAGCACTTAGTTCAGGTGTCAAAGATGAATGTCTTCACTGAGCCTCAGGGCCAGGTCACCTTTTCTCCTGCAGCTTTCCCAAATTCAGCCCTGCCTGTTCTCGTCAGTGCTCTGGTTTTCATGTGGTTATTTACCTGCCACACTGCTTATACATCACATTGGTTGGATGGCCGACCATCTCGGTTTGCCTGGGACTGAGGGGAGTTCCCTGGTATAGAACTTTCAGGGCAAAGACTGGGAAAATCCTGAGCAGACTGGGAAAATCCTGAGCAAACTGGGACCACTTGGTCACCCTGAACACTGGTTCAAACTTTGAAGTGATGAGTGACATCCCAAGCCGCTAAAACAAGTCATAATAATTACAGTCATAGCAGTCATAAAACTTGAAGACTATAGAACATTTGAAACATGTAAAAAAATCTGAAGTCACCCCTAATTTCATCACTCAGGGACTCCTCCAGCCAGGCCCACCAGGAGACACTCCCGGGTGCTCTCAAGGGCACACACTTTACCTTGGCCATAACACAACTGGGGCCTTATTGGTGCTGGGCAGTGTGTCACCGCTGACCACAGCGTCACCAATCTTGTTTTGTGGCCTTTTCTCCTGTGTTCCGAGGGGAGCGAACAGCAGAACGAGGAGTGTGTGTGGTGCTGGTTGGTGATGAGAATTGTTAGCCCGCTGTGTTTGAGCCAAGTCCCGCCCCTGACCTCCTTAACTGCCTCAGCTTCCTGCTCTGTGCTCTTGGACTTGGAGTGCTGGGACAGAGGACGGAGGCGGATGAGACCTACTCTCTCTCAATCACTAGGGCTCGTTATCAAGAAAACAGCTGGATATTGAGAGGCCAATTCAGCTCCTCCTTTTTCACCGCCTGGGCTCCTGTCTTCAGAGAAGGTGAGGGAGAATCGTAATGGCTTTCCAGGGGGAGCTGATAATAAACTGGGTCTAAGTGGGCAGCAGGAGTTCCTATTAGCAAATTCCCGGGGACACCACCCTCTCGTGGCATTCCAGGAAGACGTGCAAATGAAGAGGATAAAAGAAGAAATGCAGAGCATGAATTCAGGACACAGGAGATAACAGAGCATGATGAAATAATGAAGAAAACTTTGCTGAGTTGAGGAACAACTTCTGTTGGCAAATCAAACAGATGCAGCAAATTCCGGGAACAAAGAATGAGAAAAAACAAACACCTAGAAGTCTTGGTAAATGATTTGAATTTCGAGAATAGAGAAGCAAGGATGCAAGCAAGGTGGGGGAGAAAGGTTAATTATCTGCTTAGCCACTGGATTACGAGTAGAGCAGAGACAGTGGTGGGGCTCACCTTGGCCACAGCTGTGTCCCCAGCACCTGTCAAAGCACATGGCTCATAGTACTGTGTTGGACAAAAAGTTCACTTGGGTTTTCCTGTAAGATGTTACAGAAAAACCCAAAGGAACTTTCTGGCCAACCCAATAGCTGCTGAATAAACGTTTGTTGAATGAATTAAGTAAAAGCATGTAAGAGTATTATTAACGCTTGCCCAAGTTAGTCACTCCTACAGTATTTCAGCCACAATCATACTTCACTGACCTGCTGGACCAGCAGAGGATACGACTACCCTCATTTTACAGTTGAGGAAAATGAGATTCAGCCAGATGATGCTATTGCCCAAGTTTATGTGTCCAGCAATGGATGGAGCTGGAATGGGAACCCAGGTGTCTCAATCACCAGCCCTGGACTCAGGTCTTGAGGGCTCAGAGGCAGCCCAGATACACTTTCATGTCTTCTCTCTCCTTCTCTTGAGCAAATGTACTGCAGGGGTTTTACCATGTGCCTGGGCAACACATATACAAGCCAGCTGTCCCTGTGGTGAACACAGTGTGGAAGGCCTAATAGACACCCGCAGGGCACACATATAAATAAATCAACCATGTTGACCCATGGAGAAATTCCATGTGCAAACGTGGCCCTTGGCAACAGAATCTTGATTCATGCAGCTCTATTTTCCTTGGTGGGCCTGGGATAATTTTTCACCCAGACTGTAATGTGATGGGGAGGCAAACAGACATCTATAAAACATTCAACAGAAATCCAGTTTTCATTCGGAAGGGTTAGTGGTGCCCTCTCTCTCTCTCCTTATCTCCTAGTCTCCCCTCCTGCCTCACCCACAAGACCCCTACTTTCTGTTTTGCATTCGGGATAGAAAAATCTATTTTCTGATAATGGTCCTTAACTCCCAGGGTATACTTCCCCTCATACGGTATGGCCTTTTGCAATCTGGGTGGCATATATTCTGGGATCTCTGTCTTCGTGTGTGTGTGTGTGTGTGTGTGTGTGTGTGTGTGTGTGTGTGTGTGTCCCTACCCCTCTCCTTCCCTCCCTCCCTTTTCCCTTCTGCCTCGCATTCCCATTAGACCAAGAAACACCAAAATGGTGAGCTACCCGAGAAAGAGAGGCGGAGTCACTTCTTGTTTTCAGCAGCAGGGGGCGAGGATATCCCCCTTGCCTTCAATATCCCCTGTTGATGCCACCACAAATAATTTCTAAGACCTTTGGAGAATGAGACCAAAAAAAATTTTGGGGTGCCCTCTTTCCCCAGAAGAGTGGGTGGCAGAAGTGAAAAGAGCTCACCCAGAACAGCATCCATAGCATCAACACGTTCCTCAAATACCACTGGAGAATCTGGGACCACTCTAGCAACCCTGGACACAGCTGGCCACAGCAATGTGAGCTATCATGAGGCACAAGTGGGCAGCACAGACCGTTCTGTGGCTTCGTCCTCCTTTCTGCCCTGTGTCCTTCCCCCTCTCTTCCTTGCCTTTCTGCATTCAACTGCTTCTTTCCCTCTTTCCTTCTCCTTTAAACTTGGACAATTACTTGCTTGAGCAGTATTCGCGACCAAACTGGCAATCAGGAGCTCCCCAAAGGTGTTATCCATGTCCTTCCACTTGTGGTCCCTACTCTGCCACTGAGATGACCAAGAGACTACAAACACAGGGAGAAAACTGTCCTCTTCCTTTATTCAACCACGGGACCTTCTGTTTATGCTAGAAGCTGAGGAAGGGCAACCCTCACAAGCCAGAGGAAAACTGAAGAACATCAGCAAGGTGGAGGGTTCACAGGGAACGCATGGAGGCTGGGCTTCCCTGGTGCCGCAGTGGTTGAGAGTCCGCCTGCCGAGGCAGGGGACACAGGTTCGTGTCCCGGTCCGGGAAGATCCCACATGCCGCGGAGCTGCTGGGCCCGTGAGCCACGGCCGCTGAGTCTGCGCGTCCGGAGCCTGTGCCCCGCAACGGGAGAGGCCACAGCAGTGAGAGGCCCATGTACCCAAAAAAAAAAAAAAAAAAAAAAAAAAAAGAAGGCCCAGGCTCAGATACAGGCCACTGTGTGCTCAGAACAACGGGCCTGGAAGCAAAAGAAGAGACTCTGGCTGGACCTTACAAACACCTGCTGGAGCCAGGGTGGGCCACAAAATCATCAGGGGATAATTTTGGAACCCACTGGTACCTCTGGAAATTGAAGTGGAGCCAGTGGCCACAACAAATAGCACTGATTCATACTTGGAGTGTGAGAAAAGGTAGGGCACTGCTGGTATCTTGCTGGCTTCCCCACAAACAAGAAAATCTTTCACACAGTCAAAACTCCTCACCAAAGATATCTTTGGCCCTAGCTACCTCTCTTATCTCTCCAAGCAGCTGAATCTATAAAAAGGAAAAGGCAAATTGCAATAAATCTAAACGTTTCCCTTTTCCCTTCATCTGGCCTGATATATCCAATCAAAGATCTACTAAACACCTCTTAGAACCTGTACAAGCTCCCGATTTATGATAAGCATGTACCTCACTCTATAAGCATGAACAAACAGAGAATAATGTTTGGCTACATGAAAAGACTCAAAGTTTAGAAAAAGATGATAAAGACTCAACAATATAGAGATACTACAAGGAGAAAAATTCAGAAATTTTCTTGCTAAGATGAAAGAGGGTGTTGCATCTATGTAGCTAGAAGAGATAATCTGAGAGGGGTACCTAAGAAATCTGGAAAATGTCATGGAAATGAAAAACATACGGGCTCAGTTACAAATAAGGTCGCAACAGAAGCATTAAAACAGTAGACTGCTTATTACGAAGGATCAAATATTTTGAAATGTAAAGATAAGCTCAAGAAAGTCTCTCCTAATTCAGAAACATGTAAATGAAAAAGGAAAACGAAGAGACACAAAGGATGGATCCACAACATCCAATACTGTAGAACGAGAAGGAGGGGCAAGAGAACCAAGATACAGTGAAGAAAACTTCGCTGATCCAAAGAGGACAGCGAAAAGAAGATGTGCTACATATATACACTGGAATATTACTCAGCCATGAAAAGAATGAAATAATGCCATTTGCAGCAACATGGATGGACCTAGAAATGATCATACTAAGTGAAGTAAGTCAGAAAGAGAAAGACAAATACCGTATGATATAACTTATATGTGGAATCCAAAATATGACACAAATGAACTTATCTGCGAAACAGAAACAGACTCAGACATAGAGAACAGATGTGTGGTTGCCAAGGGGGATGGTGGGTGGGGGAGGGAGGGATTAGGGGCTTGGGATTAGCAGATGCAAACTATTATATAGAGAATGGATAAACAACAAGGTCCTACTGTATAGCACAGGGAACTATATTCAGTATCCTATGATAAACCATAATAGAAAAGAATATGTAAAGGAATATATATATATATATATATATGTGTATATATATATATATATATATAACTGAATCACTTTGCTGAACAGTAGAAATTAACACAACATTGTAAATCAATTATATGTCAACAAAATAAATTTAAAAAAACAAAAAACAAAGAGGACATCAAAATGGCCAACAAGCCCATGAAAAGATGCTCATCACTAATCACCAGAGAGATGCAAGTTAAAACCATAACGAGGGACTTCCCTGGTGGTGCAGTGGTTAAGAATCCGGGAAGATCCCACATGCCGCGGAGCAACTGAGCCAGTGTGCCACAACTACTGAGCCTGAGCTCTAGAGCCCACGAGCCACAACTACTGAGCCCGCGTGCCACAACCACTGAAGCCTGCGCGCCTAGAGCCCGTGCTCCACAACAAGAGAAGCCACCGCAGTGAGAAGCCGGCGCACCGCAACAAAGAGTAGCCCCCGCTCGCCGCAACTAAAGAAAGCCTGCGTGCAGCAACGAAGACCCAACACAGCCAAAAATAAACAAACAAATAAATAAATAAATTTATTTTTAAAAATCCCCACAATGAGACACCACCTCACATCAGTTAGAATGGCCATCATCAGGAAGACAAGCGATCACAAGTGCTAGCAAGGATGTGGTGAAAAGGGAACCTCTATACGTTGTTAATAGGACTCTGAATTAGTCCAACCACTATGGAAAACAATACAGAGGTTCCTAAAATTTGTTTTAAATAGATCTACCATACAATCCAGCAATTCCACTTCTGGGTATACACCCAAAGGAAATGAGAACAGGATTTCAGTAAGATATATGCACACCCATGTGTATTGCAGCATTATTCCCAATAGCCAAGATATTGAAACAACCTGAAATCCCATCTATGGATGAGTAAATAATGTATATACACAATAGAATATTATTCAGCCATTAGAAAGGAGGATATCAGGCCATTTGTAATGACATGGGTGAACCTTGAGCATATTATGCTAAGTGAGATAAGACAGACAAAGACAAGTACTGTAGGATATCACTTATATGTGGAATCTGAAAAAGTCAAACCTATTTTTAAAAAGAGAGTAAAATGGTGCTTAGCAGGGGATGGGGTGTGGGGGATATGATTGATGGTGTTTAAGGATACAAACTTATAATGAGTGGTAAAATAAACCATAGATATCTAATGCCCAAATCATAATTTTATTAGAACATTTTAACGTACTTCAAAAAACTAAGTAGGTAAAAATTAGTAAGTCTGAGTAATTATATGGATTAGATGTTTTTCCTTCTGAGGCATGAACAAGATTCTTGAACATAGGTGGATAATTTATGAAAAAATAAATCCCCAGACTGGTAGAGGTTGGGACGCCCTACCCAGATTCACCTTTAAGAGTGAAGGGTGTATTCTCCCAGACCCTGGAAGTCCTGCCAGCAGACAACACTCAGCTGCCAGCCCTATCAGGGACTGCCCCCACTGCAGAGTGCAAAGCTCTGCCTCTTCCTAAGGCAGCCTGCATCCAATGATTGATGTGGGAGATAAAGGTTCATCCTCTTCCCCCAACTCCAGACAACTCTGAAGGGTCCTCTCTGCTTCAGAGCTCTCTGTGGGGTCAGCTGCGGTCTCCACTGAGACTTCTTTGCAGACTAACTTTTCCCTCTGTGCATCCTGCTTCCTTCCCTTCCCTTCCTTCCCACAAGTGTCACTTGACCCCAAAGTCATTTCTCGTAAATTCCCTGCATCTAATCTCCATCTCAGATCCTGCTTCCCAGGGAACCCCACCTGCAAAACAGACCCGTGACTTGCTTCTAACAGACAGAATATGGCAAGAGTGATGGGCTATAATGTCTGTGATTAAGTTACATAAGACTGTAACTTCCATCTGGCAAGCCGACTCTCCCCCTTGCTGGCTCTAATGAAGATGGCTGCGACGCTGTGAGCCATTCTATGGAGGAGCACACGCGGCAAGAAACTGAGGGAGGTCTCAGGTCTACAGCTAACGAGGAGCTGAATCCTGCCCACCACCACCTAAATGAACTTGGAAGCAGCTCCTAGCTGGCCCAGTCGAGGCTTTGAATGAGACCTCAGCTCTGGCTTACACCAAGATTGCAGCCTTGTGAGAGATCCTGAAGCAGAAGAGCCAGCTAAACCTGATCCGTGGGAACCGTGAGCTAAAAAAGTGTGTGTTGTTTAAGCTGCTAGATTTGCGTTATGTTCATTTGTTACATAGCAATACATAACTAGTGCATAAGGATTTACCATCAGAAAACAATCGTGGATGTGTGCAATGATCTGGACACAAAGAAGTTCACTGCAAAATTTTTATAATTGAGAACATTTGGGAACAGTCTAAATGTCAATGAGTATCAGGCTGGAAAAATCAATTATAATACAGGCGAACCGCACGAAATGGCCATTTTTATAGGTTAAAAACGGTCAAATATCACTAATGTTATGTCTCAACCCAAGGTACTCATACAGTACAGACATTAAAAAATAGTAATCGCAAAAAACAGTTTTCAATATGGTGGGAAAACCTCGTGAAAATTTCATGACATATTGTTAAGTGAGAACAAGTTTATAAAACTATGGAAGTATGATTTTAATTTTGCAATAGAGAGAGATGTACACATATGCATGTGAAAAAGACTGCAGGGATATCAATAAAAAGCTAACCGTATTTATCCTTAAATTATGGGATTTGGAGTGATTTTTATTTTCTTTCTTTCTATACTTTCTGCAACGGACATATATTATTTTTAATGATCAGAAAGCAAAGTTAATTAATACACATCAGTCAACAACGGAATAAATTCCTAAACCAGAACTAAACTTCCTGCTTAGAAGGCGGACGCTTGTTTCTCACAAATCATTCTGCCTGATTTCCAGGCTTTACAGAATCCCTCGGAGTGTATCTGTTAAGTGCCCTGTGATATCATCAACAGCTCTGCCGGATTCGCTTGCTGGTTTCCGGAAATTTGTCAACCCTCCCTTGTGGACAGATTCTTCCTCATCTTGTGGCATACCCTAGGTTCTCTGAGTTGCTCTTTACAAATCCCTTGGCTTCTGACATTTCGTGGTGCCCAGCAGTCCAGGGAATTTTGAGGAAAACGTGTTCTAAAAGAATGTGGAAACTCACCATGTATTTTTCTCTCCTGTTTCAGTTACCTCTGCCCTTCTGTCCACTATTCAGTTTCATCTGTTACCCAGCTAATGACCCTGTTAGAAAGCCAGACGCTCCCCGGCTTCGTGGTGAATGGCTGCTGGATTTTCTCTCCCAGATCCCAGAAGCGCCTTGGGACAGCTGTGTGGGCCCCTGAGGGATGGGCCATTAGCTGGGAATTATCCCCTTACATCAGAATGCGTTCCTACCCCCTCTACTTGGTACAGCCTGCTCACTGTGTCCCTGACCATGTCGTATCTGCATTGAATCCAAGGCTCCCACTCCGTGGAGGAGACAGGATTTGAGTGATGTGGTTTTGGCAAATTTCATTACCATCAAAGGCATACGTTATCACTGCAGGAAGAAATGGGGGTGTTAGGAGAAGGGTTAGTTGGTGACTATCCACATTTTCTCTCGCTGACGAGGGACTTAAAGTACTTCAACTTCAAAAGAGCCTAAGTTTTAACAAGATGGATTCAGGCCAACCATGAAGACAAGAACCATTTCTGTTCGATTCACCAAGCACCTAGGACCGTCCCTGGCACACAGTGGGCTCCTAGTGGATGGCTGTCGAATGACTCAGTGACTGGATTAATGGATGACATCAAGAATTGCTAGCATGCTCTTTCGTAGTTTGGAATTTCCACCGGTTGGTCCAACTTCTAATCTTGGCAACCACACAGAGTAAACCTCTCTTTTGCATATCATTCTTGAAATGTTTGCTCACAACGCTTGTGTCTTCATGTCTGTGTTGACTGTTTCCTTGAAGCTTAACAACCCCGGCGGCTTCAATCACAGAACATTATCATTTTTCAATCAATGACAAAGGAAAAATCTCTGTCCTTGTCCTTTGCTTTGATTAAGGAAATTAGAATGGTAATAAGGGAGCAGGTGCTGGTGGGAGTAGATCCAAGCCATGTTGCTCATGAATGAATGGGGATGGTGTAATGCCTACCCATCCCCTCACATGAAAAAAGATATTGTAAGTTGTTCCTCCCCTTTGGGTATGGGGCATAGTGTTTTCCCACCTGTGTTTACCTTTTTCAGTGTTGGTCTCCTTAATCAGCTCCTTCCTGCCCCCCAGATCTCTGCAATTTTCCTACTATTCTGCCCAGACCTCCTTTTATGGAGCAGCCCTCACTATGTGTCCTCACCGCAATCCTCCCGCTATGCAGAAATTCAAGCCAAGAGTGTTTGCACAGCTATAACGCAGCAAGTCAAGCGTTCCTTTGGTCATGGCTGTAGCCTAGGATGGCCAACTTAAACTCAATTTTTTTCAAGGTCTCCTCCTCCCCCTCCAGGAAGCCTTCCCTGAGCATTCCAGCCCACAGTGTTCTTTCCTCCTGAGTTTGAGATGCATTTCTATCTTGAGGTAGCATAGTGCAACAGACAGAACATGGACTTTGGACCTAGCCTGAACCAGATTCAAATCCTGGGACTAGCACTTACCCACGGTAAGGTGTGGGCAGATGAGTTTTCCCAGTATGGTCCACTTTCTCCATTTGCAAAATGGGGATAGTAATGAGGGATACTAATCCCTCAACTACAGAGGGACTCATTCTAAGGCAGTGGCCCTCACAGTGCGGTCCCCAGACATTCCGTATCACCTGGGAACTTGTTAGAAATGCAAATCCTGAGATACCTCCCCAGCCCATATCTGCTGAATCAGAAACTGGGGGTGGGTCCCAGCAATCTGTGCTTTTAACAAGCCCTCCAGGTGATTTCATTGCTCAAGTTTGAGAACCACTAAAGATTAGCAGTAACATGTGCAAAGCACCTGCACATATGTGTTTAAGAATCTTCACTACTATCAACCTGTACATCCGTCACTCAGCTCGATGCTGCCTTGCACTAATGAATGTCTATTAGGGCAGGCAGTGTAGCACAGTGGTTAAGAGTACAGGCTCTGGAGTCAGAAAGCCTTAACTTCCATCTATACCAGCTTTGTGGTCTTCGGTGAGTTAGTAATCTCTGTGCCTCCATATCTGTAATATGATGACAATGACAGTAAAAGAAAATAGTCTGTTGTTTGTTGTGAGGAATATCTGTGATAAGACGTGTTGAATACTTATCCCATTGTCTACCATGTAATAAGTGACCCTTAAAAGTGATCGATGGGCTTCCCTGGTGGCGCAGTGGTTGAGAGTCTGCCTGCCAATGCAGGGGACACGAGTTCGTGCCCTGGTCTGGGAAGATCCCACATGCTGCAGAGCGGCTGGGCCCGTGAGCCGTGGCCACTGGGCCTGCGCGTCCGGAGCCTGTGCTCCGCAACGGGAGAGGCCACAACAGTGAGAGGCCCGCATTAAAAAAAAAAAAAAAAAAAAAAAAGATCGATTATTCTAGTCTCCAACTATGTTCATTTATCCTCAGTTATACCATAGACTCTTTAAGAGCGGGGCTAACATCTAGGTCATTTATGCCCTCCACAATGATTTGCATCGTGCAGAGTATAGAGCAAGGGCACAACTACTGCTCGTAGATCTCTCATTGCCCCATATACTAATATCATACAGGGTAAGAGCTTGAGCTTTAGCGTTAGCAGGTGATTCGAGTTGACATCAAAGAGGAAAACTGTCGTTGACAAAGGAAAGTGATCTTGTAGGAAAACCCGGGATTGTGTCCTTACTCTGCCATCTATCAGCTATGTGACTTTAAGATTCCATTTCTTTATCAGTAAAACAGGGATTATGCTTTGCTTGAGTTTAGAAACAGAAAATCCTGACTCAGATTGGTGCAAATCATAAAGAAATATATGATCTGAATTCTAAGAAGTCCAGTGGTCAGGTGGGCTCCAGGGCTGGTTTACTCAGTGACTTGATGATGTCATTCGGAGCCCAGGTTCTTTCCATATTTTTGCTCTCCCATCCTTGGTGTGAGGGCTGTGTTCTCAGGCTGCACTATCTTGATTTCATATTGGCTACCTGTCCCAGACATTCTACCCAGACACCAGAATGTCCAGAGAAAGAAAAAGACTGTCTTTAAATGTGACTCCTTCTTAAGAAAGGAGAAATCTTTCCTGAAATTTCCCCAGCAAACTTCTCATTATGTCTTATTAGCTTAGACTGGGTTACATATAAAACATTTTAAAACAATTGCAGGTGAGAGAACGGGATTGGTTTAGACCTATCACCTGGGTTGTGTGGCTGGCTTGGGGGTGCACCAATGCCACTACACAGAACCAAATTTACAGGGTTGTTGTGGCAACTAAATGAGACCATTGTACCACACACTATATCCAGCACACAAATGACACGCGATAGGGTCCTCTTTCCGTCCCTTCTTTCACCTCCCCCATACATCAACCAAGTTCTAAGCATTCTGCCTCTTTAATTTAATTCCAATTTGTCCATTTCTCCATAGATCCCATCACCAAGTCCAGTCCACATCATGCTTGTCTTGAATCTCTGCAATTGCTCCACTCCACACTTTAAAAAAATAATATTATTGACCTCTTCTTACCCATCCTCTGCACAGCCACTAGAGTGATTTTCTTAAAAAACATAAATTGCTTAAAACCTTCTAGGGCTCTCAATTCTCCCTAGAATAAAATCAAATCCAGATGTGAGGGTCATGAGAATGTATTCCCCAGATCTCCAACCAGAGGGAGCATAACTGGCCGAAGGCCTCCAATGCCGAGCTCTGACCTCTGCGGAATCAATGGCTGGGATACCAAGGCAGGGACGCAAGAAACTCCTCTGACGGCCGCCGACTTTAGCTGGAGGGCTCCCCAAGAACCTTGCTGAAACTTCCTCAGACTGCACAGCAGGCTAGGTGCTTCCACTTAACCTTTCTTCCTCCCCTTTCTCCTCTGTTTAAGGTCTGATGCTCTCCCAGCCTTCCCTGCTCCCAACCACCCCATTTGGCTCCTGGGCAGGTCCCCTAGTAAAATCCTTATGTAATCCTGTCTCGGCATCTGCCTCTCGGAGGACCTGGACTCACAAGAGTGAGGATCTCCATGATCTGATCCAGCCTCACCTCTCACTGCTTACCACCTGCACTAGATGTGCCGGCCACCCTGAAACACAGACGGCTCCCCTTACCCCCTGGTTTTGCACACGCTGCTCCTCTGCCCCAATGCCAGCCCCCTTTAGTCTACACTCCCTGTTTGACTAAAGTCTCATTTCTTCTGGAAATCTTTACCCTCTGTCTCCCCCTACACACACACACACACACACACACACACACACACACACACACACACACACGATTACATGCCTGTGCCACGGACACCCACACTCTTCCCAGATCCCCATCACTCCTCCGTGTATAAATTTTTTTTTCTTTTTTGTGGTATGCAGGCCTCTCACTGTTGTGGCCTCTCCAGTTGCGGAGCACAGGCTCCGGACGTGCAGGCTCAGCGCCCATGGCTCACGGGCCCAGCCACTCCGCGGCATGTGGGATCCTCCCAGACTGGGGCACGAACCCACGTCCCCTGCATCGGCAGGCAGACTCTCACCCACTGCGCCACCAGGGAAGCCCTATGTTATAACTTTTGACTCAGGTGCCTCTCCACAGAGGATCAAGCCTGCAGAGCGCAGGACCATGTCTTCTCATTTCTCCTATTTGTCCAGTACCCAGGACAGGACCTGCCACACTGTAAGTGTTTAACAGCTAATGGTCCCCTTCTCCTCCTATGGCCCCAATACATGGCTGGGAAGACACAGAGTCCCTGATAGGGCCCTGAAACACATGCAAGTGACATCCCCAGCATCAGCCTGGTTTGGATGTAGAGGGATCAGAAAAGATCCAACGGCCCCAAGATCCAGCTCAGAGACCTGGCCAGCCTGCCTCGCCCTCTGTTTCCACAGGAACAAGTCTTTGCCCCAGGGAGGCTGAGTTTAAACACACGTCAATCACGCTCTGGCAAATCCTGGATTAAAAGATTAAAGCTGACAGGCTGCCTGCTCGAGGCAGGGGCCAGCCAGGACATACAAGGAGAGGTTGGGTGTAGAATACACAGCAAACCGGGGCTTGTGAAGAGCAGCGCTTCTGTGTGTGTGTGCAGTTGATGAATTACCCGAAGGTGCTCAGCCTAGGGGGCTTATAGGGGCTGAACCCAGCCCGAATTCCTTCCACCAGCCTGTGTGCCCAGCTGTCAGGTTGCATCAGCAGAATCCAACCACCTAGAGAGGGCACCTTTGGTGACTGCACAGAGATACACCATGAGCCAGCAGCAACCCGGAGTGAGGTGGGGCCAGACTCCAGGAAAGAATTTGAGGCCAGAAGCCAGCCCAGTTGGGAGACCAGAGCCTAGCGTGCACCAGGGGCTCAGTGCCTGTGGGCTGCTGTTGGGATGACGCTGAGGCCTCTAGCTCTGCTCCCCCGAGACACAACAAGCAGCCCTTGGCCATGTGACCTGAGACCTGTGACCTTTCCCTTTATCATCTGGCTCTCAGTGGGGACCAGAGGAGTTGCTATGCCTTATGGGATCTTGGCTGTCCCAGTCCCCCCCAGCTAGGGGAGCTGTTGGTCTAGAAGGAGTGAGAGGGGAATAAACACAACCGCAGCAGCAAATACTAAGCTGTTGGCAGTCTCGTCCTTTTGCAAAGGCACCCAGTCGTTCTCCATGTTGTGATCCAGGTGTCCCTGTTAACCAGAATCCTGATTCTGTTCAGGCATTTGGGCTGGAGGAAGAGGGTGTGCCTCATTACGGAAGGCTGGGCAGCACCACAGAACGAATGTTGATTAATCAAAGCCAATCACGGAAAGTCCATTTTCCTTGCCGGTGACGGCTTAGGTATAAGCATGTGATAGAATTCCGAGAGGCCTCGAGGGAATTCATATTGTACTATTCCTAAAATAGGACATGAGAGAGGATGCTCTGTCTCACTGTGTCTGCATGCGGTGGCCGGAGGTGCTGCATCCTTCTTGCAGTGTGGAGGGGAAATATCATTAACACCCTGAGAATGGCAGAGCCAAACCTGAGGTCTGGTTGAGTTGCTCAATTAACCTACCCTCCCTCAGGACTTCTGTTAAGTGGGAGAATACATTTCCCTCATCATTAAAGCCATTTTCCATTGTGTTTCCTGGGACCTGCAGTTGAATACACCTTAACTCGCACAGGTTCTCTGGGCCCACATTTGAGACTATATATATATATATATATATATATATATATATATATATATATATATATATAAAATGCCTTATAAATTTCAAAATCCCTCTGCCAATATTACGTAGGTGATGGCTAGAACTCAGCTCCATGATATATGAAATCTATGTCCAGTAAAGCTTCCCTCCTTCATATCAGGTAGACGTTCAACTAATTATGCAGTCAGGATGCCAGGAAGTTCTGCTGGGCATCTGGCTTACATTTCTACTGCTGCTTTAGGGATTCTCCCTGTGAAGCAAGTCCCATGGAGATCATCTCTTTGCCTTAAACAACCACCTAGAACCTCGGCCCCCCATGGGATGATAACTTTGGCTGTGGTTGGATCCCTAGCATCTGGACCAGTGCCCAGCACAGAGTAGGTCTTGAAAAAGGGTTTTTTAAATGAACAAATAAACATGAGGTCTTCACCAGAGGGTCGAGCGGAGGCTTCACTATAGGAGAAAAAAACAAGCGTTCTCCTCTTTTGATTGAGTCACAACCACGTCCCTTTCTATTAACCTCAGTTCAGGCATGGTGCCCCTAGTGCGGCAGGACAAAAGCCAGAATTCTCAGCCCTTTATGAGAGGGATTCCAGCACCAGTGGCCACTGGGGGGCAGTGGTGCCCACACTCCCTCACCTGTCTGATCCTTGGGAGGCTCTAGTCTACTCAGGCTGATCCAAGGTGTCCCTAAAGTCTTCATTCTCTGAAGCCACACGGTGATGAACGTACACCCCTCCCCAACCTACAAATCAGCTGCTCTCTGCTGACTGTTCTGCCTCAATTCCAAAACTCCTGTATTGTCTGCCTTGAATTTATAGGTAGTCATTTGCCTACAGATTCCACCTCCTCTAGGAGCACAGGTTAGTTCTTTTTCTTTTTTTAAGTAAACTTCTAAGTGAAATATAACAGCCCTACAGAAGAGTTCCCAAATCATCAAGATACAGCTCAATGCACTTCCACCAGATTAAAGAAACAGAATTTTTCCAATACCCAGACCCCCCCTCCACCGCCATGCTCACTCCTGGTCACTCTCTCATCTTCCTCTCCTGACTTTTCTGACTTCTAGATGAGTTTTGCCTGTCTTGGGGCTGAATATTGTTGGGGAGGGGAAGTTTCTCCCTGTAACCCTCTTGAGTTCTTGTGGCTGGACTGATGATAAAATTGACACAAGGCAGGTTAACAAGAGAAAAAGACACAAATTTTAATTCATGCGCGTGAAGGTCTCATAGAAACGGGACCTAAGAAGTGGCCAAAGCAGGCAGCTTTTATACTTTTTAGACAAAGAAGCAATAAATTTGTGAGGAATTGACAGGACAAAGAAACTTGGGTTTTGGGTGCTTAATTAGTAAGAAACCTAAACAGAGTTTGGGCTTGAATTAGTACTTTTTTTTTTTTTTTTTGCGGTACGCGGGCCTCTCACTGTTGTGGCCTCTCCTGTTGTGGAGCACAGGCTCCGGATGCGCAGGCTCAGCGCCCATGGCCCACGGGGTCCTATATCTCCGGTGATAAGGGCATCCTTCTACCTCTAGAGGCAGGGAGTGCATCTTGCGCATGAGAGATTTATTTCCTGCTTTTGGGGAGACGGAAAGGAGGGCCAAAGTGTCCCTCTTGCATTGGCCATTTCTTAAAATAACTTTAATTCAAAATAATCAATATGCCTTTGTGGCATATTTTGGGGCAGCCTGCTCTGAGCCCCAACAATATAAATGGAATCATACTGTAGATGCCCTTTTGTGCCTGGTTTCTTTGGCTCAACGCTAAGTTTGTAAGATCCATCACTCTTGTTGCCTATAGAAGTTTGCTCATACCCATTGTACAGATAAGAAAACTGAGGCTGAGAAAGCGGAATCACAAGCAAGGTCCCCAGACAACCAATGGAACCCATAGCTCCTCTCCACTGTCTCTGTGAATCACTTTCTTGGTGCCATGATAGCTCCTCTCTGTGGGGGGATCAGTATCACCTTTTCCTGTCCACCCAATAGGACTATTTCTCTTTGAAAAAGATGAGCTTAATCACCCCCTTTTTTCAAAAGCCTTTCCTCATTTTTGGCTACAAGATAAAATCCTCTTTATTTCCCCAGCTCTTTCCTTCCTGTGCTCTCGATAGAAAACCTTTCTCCAGCTCTGCCTGCAATTACCACCGAGAGAAATCTCATCTATTTTGGGCAATTCATTTGCGCTTCCACACCGGGCCTGTCTTTAACACACCTCCACGGTACTCTTCAGAACAACTTTGAGCTGCACTTTTTCAATGCCAACAGCCCTGACTCACGCCCTTTCCATCCGACTCTTATCCTTTCCATGATTTCATTCCTTGCTCTGTTGGAAATGGATCATTCAACCCAGACTGTGCTGATAAGATGGATAGCTCTTCCCTGCTTGGGGCCACTGGGTTTAACCAACACCTCAATGCAAGCATCTTCTACAAGGATTTAATTTAGATATTTAGACAACAGATTTTTATCTAGCACACCAGTTGCTTTGCCTCTGAGTAGAGTGGGGATAATCCTTTGGCTTTAATCAGGTGGTAGGTGAAAGGGTCTGCGTATGTGGGGTGCAGGGGATAAAGTTAGAAAGGCTGAGCGTCGAGACTCTCATCCCAGGTACCTGACTCACCATCTGACCTTGAGAAAGTCAATTCCCCACTCTGAGTCTCAGGGTCCCATCAGTAAAATGAAGGGGTTGAGTGTTAAATTGGAGAGGGGGTGATCGATCCAGCAGGGAGTCCACGCAGGGCCACCACTCTCAATTGTGCAAGTTGCTGCCTGTACAGGGATACCCTGTTAAGGGGCTAAGTTGAGGGCGGAAGTCCACCCGGAGAAAGGGGTTCCCTTCCCTAGTTCAAGGTGCCTTGCCACTAAGCAGCGGCCCTGGTGCTGTTGTATGCGCATGATTTTTCTGGGAAAAGCATCCACAGCTTTCCAGCTTCTCAAGGCATCCCAGTCCCCCTGAAGGATTCAAAACCATTCATTTGCATGGTCTCTCCAGCCTCTTGCTTCCCTGCCTCCAGTGAGTTTGCTGGTACTTCCTTTCCCCTTCAAATACCCTCACTTCTAGCTCTGAAATGATCCGTAAGCACAGAGCCCTGCTCCTCGAATAAAACTGCTGGAGAAGGGAGGTCTTGTCTGGGACGACTGTTTCATTTCTCAGTGAAGGAGTTTGACCCAAGGGAGGCTGAGGGAGAATGCTCAAGGGCAGAGGAAGGAGCTGTTAGGAATAGTGGGGTAAAAAATTAACTAAATGTCTTATTTGGGGAGGAGGTAACAGGGTACAAAGGCAGCCGCTGCCAGAGAAGGCGAAAAGCAGTTGCTGTTTGGGGTTCGGGGCTGAGAGTGAAAATTTAAAACAAACTCAGCTGAGGTAGGTGGATGATGGGAACATGCTTGGGGGAATTCAAATCCTGGGAAACTTCAGGGATTACTTGAGTCCCTCTTTTACCCATGCTGATCGGAAGAAGGAAGATAACAGGACTGGATCTGCAGGCGGCCCCTTTTCTGCAGGCAGCAAATCCATTATTTCCACCTAGGGATGGCAAGTGTGTCTGTGATTAGGGCTTAATCGTCCACATGGCACAAAGGATTTTGTGCTCACCTTTTTCTTTAAGCTTCTATTAAATTTAAGGGGCTGGCCCCCAGAGCATTTAAATTAGGATTTGGTTTACATCAAATTGGTTTACTTATCACCTTTGCCAGTCAGGTCCTCTCTTCTGGGAATGCGGAATTGGGGCAAGGAGATTCAGGGCATCATTGGTGGGGTGCAGATCTGGAAGATTATGGAGAATTGAGGGTTTCATCTGGCCATTTGGAGCAGCTGGGTTCTGGGGCGTTTCCCTGTGATGAACCCTTCTCTACTTGGGCTTCACTGAGTCAGTTTTGGCTTCTTGCAACCAAACCATCCTTAAGGAGACACAAACTTCAGCCACCACTGGGTGGGGGGTGGTGGTGAGTGATGGCAGGATAGATGCTCTAGAATCTTCAGTGAGGCCCTCATGACTCCTAGGTGGCTTGAGAGTAAGTATGCCCCACTTTAAATCAGTCTAGGGTATAAAATCCCAATTTACAACAAAGCAAATCAGAGTAATTCTTTCCATTACTCTAGAGGATTCCTCTTCCATCCTGGTGGCCCCCCAGTATTTCCAATTAAACCCATTCATTCTAGCTCTCATCCAGAACACATGCATTTCTCTCTCCCTCCCTGTCTCTCTCTGCTTCTCTTTTTCTCATAAGTACAATGACTATCATGCTTGGAGCTCATACTATGTCCTAATGCTGTGCTAAGCTTTCTATTGACATTGTTTTAATATTCACAACAACCTGCTAAGTTATTCTTCCCCATGTTAATGATGAGGAAATTGGGGTTTAGATGGGACAAGTAACTTGCTGGAGGTCACACAGCAGGTACGTAGCAGAGTCAGGATTTGAGTCAAGGTCAGTCTGAGTCCAGAGGATGGGGCAGAGCAGAGCCGCTCCTCTGCTGAGAGGTGGGAGCAGAAGGGCTGAGGGGAGCGGGGCAGAATGAGTTCACTAGTAAACTGGCTGAGCCTGGAGACGGTGGGAAAGGGGAGTGTTGAAGGAGAGCCTCTGCTAAAGTGAAGAGGAGATGGACACACACCCCCCATCCTACAGTGAAGGATACCAGAAACCTTTACTCTCGACTCTCCCTTCAATGGACTCCACTCATTGTTGCTTTTAAGAATCTCCAAGTCCCTAGGTTCTTGTCCCCAGTTTGGCTGGCAGAGCAACACTCATCCACGCATATCTCCGCCCCTGCTTCCCAGAAGCCCCCTACTCCTGCCACCCACCCTCCTGTTCCCCTCCCATCTTCCCCAGTGCAGGGAATGCAGCAGCTGCCTGCCCCTGAGCGCATGCTGAATCCGCAGCCCAGATGCTGAAGTCCACAGTCGTGAGGGAAAAGCTCCAGAGGAAAGTATCCAGAGACAGGGCAATGTCTCAGCAAGGAAACAGCGTGCTGGTGCGCCATTTCAGGCACAGACTCAGGTAACTTTAGAACTGGAGGAAACCTTAGAGGTATGTCGGTTTCAAGATGGGGGAGAGTGAAGTGCAGAAAGAAGGAATGACTTTTCTACCGTCATGCACTTAATGGGTGGAAAACCTGGGTTTCATTCATTTACTCATTCATTTGCTCACCCAAGATTTATCAAGCAGCTATTGTGTGCCAGTCACAGGAGCTGGAGATACCAAGTGGAATAAAACAGTCTCAAGGGGCTTGCAGTCTAGGCTGTAGATGGTATGGCTCCCACGTTAAGGAATTTTCTAATTCGTGAGGATATTAAAGTTGGCTACATATTTAATAAGCATAATAGTACTTACCATGTTCTAGACCCCAGAGTATTTACAATTATTATCTCATTCAACCCTCACAACAACCCAATGAGGTAGGTACTATTTTATCCCCATTTTGTAGATGAGAAAACTGAGGTACAGAGATCTGAAATGACGAAGGCTACACAGCTGCTAAGTGGCAGAGCTGGGATTCAGACATGGGCTGCCTGGCCGCCTGCTGCCACTTTGCCGTTCTCAAGCACTCCCATAGCATGTTATTATATAAGGGAAAAAAAAACTGCCCATATGCTGCTTAAAATGCCATAAAATAGGTAAAAATACAAGAGAATACGAAATCAGTATTAAGAAAACTAAATGACACAGTAGTCAAGGGTGATGGAGGGGAAAACAAAACAGGGATTTGTACGGTACGTGTATTCTTTCCCAGGATTACTAGTGATGAACCGCAAATTTGGATATGTCTCCTAGCAGACAAAACATAAATTAAAAAGTCTGTTATATTATTTTCATAATTTCTGATTAGAAAATTTAATTTCTTATAGGGAAATACAACAATCTGTTTATTTTTTCTTTAAAAAAAAATCGGGTTTCCCTGGTGGCGCAGTGGTTGAGAGTCCGCCTGCTGATGCAGGGGACACGGGTTTGTGCCCCGGTCCGGGAAGATCCCACATGCCGCGGAGCGGCTGGGCCCATAAGCCGTGGCCACTAAGCCTGCGCGTCCGGAGCCTGTGCTCCGCAACGGAAGAGGCCACAACAGTGAGAGGCCCGTATAAAAAAAAAAAAAAAAAAAAAATCGATATATATATATATACACATATATATGAACTGAACCCTGAACTCTTGAGGGCAAAGACCACATCCTGCTCATCTCTATGAAGGGTCCTCTGACAGAGAATAATGTGAAAGGTGTTACTGTATTGGGTGTGTGGGTGGGGTGTGTGTACCTGTTTCCTAGAGCTGCCATAACAAGGTAGACAAACCAGGTGGCTTAAAACAACAGACATTTATTCTGTCACAGTTCTGGAGGCCAGGAGTCCAAAATCAAGGTGTTGTTAGGGCCAGGCCCTCTCCAAAAGCTCT
The DNA here is from genome assembly GCF_011762595.2 of Tursiops truncatus. Lineage (NCBI taxonomy): Eukaryota > Metazoa > Chordata > Mammalia > Artiodactyla > Delphinidae > Tursiops > Tursiops truncatus. The sequence continues at coordinate 10,366,115 of NC_047046.1, forward strand.
AGGGGAGGACCCTTCCTCGCCTCCTCCAGCTTCTGCTGGCTCTGGCTTTCCTTGGCTTGTGACAGCGTCACTCCAGCCCCGCCTCCATCTTCACATGGCCTTCCCTCTGTGTCTGTGTCTCTTCTCATCTCACAAGGCACCAGTCATACTGGATGAAGGGCACACCCTACTCCAGTACGACCTCATCTTAAATTACATCTGCATTGTCCCTATTTCCAAATAATGTCACGTTCAGAGGTTCTGGGTGGACTTGAATTGTAGGGGAGACACCATTCAGCCCGTTACAGGTGGTAAGAGAGAACGTTTCTGAGGAGGTGACCTTTCTGCTGACGTCTGAAGAATGAGGAGGACCCGGCCAGGCACACATCTGGGGGAGGAACAGTCCAGGGTGATGTGTGAAGGCCCTAAGTCTGGGATGAACATGGTATGTGGGAGGGCTAGCAAGACCCCTGTGGCTGCAGCAGCATGGGGAGGGGAAGAGTGGGGGAACACGGAGACACAAGAGGAGCTAGGAGGAAGCTGGGACCATTGCCAGGAGCTTGGATTTTATTCATAGTGCAGCAGGGCAGGTCTTGAGCAGAGGCGTGACAATGAAAAGGTTTGGTTTTTAAATGATCAGCCTGGTGGCTGCATTAAAGCACAGCCCAGAGAAGAATAAACAACTGTAAGTGGCAGTGGGGGATTTGGGAGACTGTCCCTGGGAGTCCAGGTGAGAGAGGATGACAGCTCTGACTAGTTCAGGGGCTGTGGGGATGGAGAAGAAGAGATTTCGGCTATACTTAGAGCTGATAGCCTCCCTGACGGATCGATTATATGTTGGGGAAGGAAAGATGATCCTGCTCTCCTAAGAATTCTACTCTACATATATCCACCTGCAGCTGGCATTTTCACTCAAACACATGCCCTCTTTCCATGCCCAGACTTGGAGTTCAGCCTCATCCCTTTTACCGGCTTCACTGCCTTCCGTATTTGGGGTTGATCACAACTTATTATTTCTCAATTCCTCCATTCTTGGGCACTTAGGTTGTTTCTGATTTCTCACAGTTACATCAGTGCTACAATAAACGTGCATCCAATTGCTCATGCCTTCAACAGATTTCTGGAACAGAATTTGGGCGTGTGCCTGAGGCTTTCTCCATACTAGAAGGGGTGTAGCTGGGTTCTAGGGTACTCCCACTCTAACGGGATTATAGGTTTTTGTCAAAGTATACTCCCATGGGTTCAGTGACCAGAGATGTGCTGGTTCCTAACTGAGCAGAGAAAGCCCATCCCTTCCCCACCTTCTGAGGCTGAACAGTCCTGCAGGAGGCCCCCATCGCACGCCACCTCCTCACTTCCTGTGCTTCCCTAAATTTAAAAATTTCAGGGTTCCTGTAGGCCATATGCTACCTTGTGTCTGGTCTTTAAAACATGGAGTGGCATTTGGGGAATGGGACCAGGCTGCCAAGTGTAGCTTGGATCTGGGAAATGGCCAGACTCTCCCTGCAGACGGCTTTTCTTTTCTCTAATACATGCCCTCACTTGAACGCAGGTCCAGCAGGAGAAGAGGAGATTAGATCCTTATACCTGTTCTGACTCATAGGTCTCCATCTGTTACAGCAAAGCATTCTTGGGAGAGGGAGAGGATTGGGGAGGGAGATACAATCTAGCTTCATTTCTATCCTTTTTCCAAATGCTACCTACAATTTTTTTGTCTGCTCTGAATCTCTATCCTCAACAGAAACAAACAAAAAAACTGTAAGGGGTAACACACATGACAGATAGAAGAATAATTTGCTTAATATGCAAAGAGCCCTTACAAATTAAAAAAAGAAAAAAGAGAATGACCTAATTCTATTAAATGGATGAAGGACACGAAGTAAAGCAATCACAGAAAAATACAAAACAGCAAACAAATCTGCAAAGATGTGCAGCCTCGCTCATTATTAAAGAAAGGGGAATCAGAACAGGCACATACTTGCTAACTCTCAGAGTGACATAGATGAAAGAGCTTGACCATTCCCTATCTTGTAAATGTCAATACCCTCGGGAAGGGAGGGCGCAAACTTTGGGGAGGGCAATAGGACAGTATCATTTTCTTTGCCCCCACCCCCTTTTCCTTTTTTTTAAATTAAAAAAAATTTTTAGGACAGTATCTTATGCTAGGAATATTAACAATTCCATTTCTAGGAATTTATTATAGATAGATAGATAGATATAGAGATAATGAACTCCAAAGTGGGCAAAGATATACCAAAATTCTTATTATAGTAATGTTTTTTAAGGGAAAATTCTGAAAACAGAGTGACTGTGAATCAATAGGACATTGACTAAATAAAGAATGATACATCTATACAACAGAATACAATGCAGCGATTAAAAAAAGAACAGGGCAGCTCTAAATGTACTAATATATTTTAAAACCCAAGGTACAAAGTTCAGAAGAAAAGGCAACTTTCCTGGCATAATGCATTGTATTTTCATATAAAACATTTATGGAAAAAATGGATAAAAAAAGCACAATAGCGATTGCCTCTAGTAGACAGGAGTAGAAGATGAAGAGACTTTCACTTTTGTATACTTCTACAGTGCTTTTTATAAATTATGATCAAACGTTACCTTTATGATTAAAACTTGTTTAAAAAATATTTAGCAGAAAGCAGATGATTCAATAGCGGACTTAAAATCTGGAACTTGGAACATCTGAATCCTAACTGCAGTTTATGTTCTGTTTTCACCTGTGTTACATCAGGTAACACAGGCAAATCTCTGGACCTGACTTTCTCATCATTAACTGGAGATGTCATAGGTTTCTTGGTGCTGGTGTCACTGTTGATGTTCTTTATGCTGCTGCAGTGACAAACTGGTGCAGAAAAGCAAGCAGCTTAATTGTTTGGCTCCAAAATTTGTTTTGTTTGTTACTCACGTGCAAACATCAATCGGATGTTCTTGGAGATCGTGTCACTTACTTAGTTAAAGAAATAATAGTGATGCTTCCCGGCCGTGAAGGCGTATTGGAGATGTTAGAGGGCCATCCAATTTCACCCATGCTTCTGCTAATTCCGCCTGTAGCCTAGTGCATGCTGGGATTAAATAGCATCACCTCCCGGGTTGATGTAAAACACCTGGCGAGATTTTGCTCATGCTTGCCTTCCCTCAAGTTGAGAAGGCAAAATTGGGTCATTCTCCATCTGGGGTAAGAGGAAATAAAGACACGGTAAACGTCAACAGAGGAAATCACTAAGCAGGGGAGATATTATTAACAGGGACAGGAAAACCAGAAACGCTTAGGTGAGAGGTAACTGAAAAAAAAACAATAAAAGAACTCTGCAGGGTCTTTGCAGAGAAATTGCAAAGAATTGTGGGTTAAGGAACAAAGATGGAGGCCATGGTGGGGCAGAAGGAAGAAGCTGGTTGAGTCGGCAGGAGTGCAGTTGAAAAGGGAGGGCCTCAGTAGCAGACAAAGGAGTATCTTGGAGGCGTTCATTGGTTGATTAAAAAAAGGGAAGGGGGGACAGACAGGCTGAAGGACAGGGAGAAGAAAATTGTTCTTAATGATTATACGCAACTTGCCCTACAATCCCAAAGTGGGACAAGGAGGACGGGTAGAAAAGGCTGACTCCAGAGGCCAGGAGGACGGTAAGCTGGGAAGAGTTCCCGGAAAGCTTTGTCTCCGAGGAGTGTTGCTAAGTCAGGGGATGTCCACCTGGGAATTATGTCATGGGAACCTTGGCTAGAAAGACACTGGGTGAGTCCCAGCTCAGACACCCTGTTACGTTGGCGTGTTGGCACTCCCCATGGGCGGGTGTCTGTGTTTGATTCATCTCTATCCAAAGGAAGTGGCCCATCGTGAGCACGTGGTGAATGCTGGCTGCACGAATGAATGTCCGTCCAAGGAGGTGAAAAGAGAGACTCTAACCTTCTTCCCCATGTGACTACTATTGGCTTATATTAGGACCTTGGCTAAAGTACAGCTTACAAATGTTGCCACCCTAAGCGTCGTAGCCACAGTGACTGAGCACTTTGCCACATCAGGACACTGTGAAATGCTTGCGGACATTCTCGTAGGTAATCCTTGAATCCAACCTAGGAGGTGGGTGTTATCCTCACTCCCCTTTTACAGATGAGGAAAGAGCTTAGAAAGGTGAAGTGGCCTGCCTGGGGGTGCCCAGTTGGGATTTGAAAACAGATCTGTCAATTCCAAAGCCCAAGAGCTTTGCAACAAGATACCAGAGACTGACAATGGCCCATGTGGGGGAGGCCTTAGTCTCCCTATTTTACAGATGAGAAGACTGAGACCCGGGCAACGGAAGTTCAGATTGTCAGACTCCAATCGTGTGCTCCTTCCTCTGTGCAACTCTGGTCCTCTCTAATCCCATGGGAAGGCAGGAGACGTGACTCAATGTGGCTTTTTTTTAAATTTCCAAAGCCTTCCAAAGTTGAACAGTCCTGATTTTCCAGCCATGTCAGATATTTCTGACTGGATCAGTGGGTCTCAACCAGTAGCGATTTTGCTCTGCAGGAGACATTTGGCAATCTCTGGGGACGTTTTTGGTTGTCACAACTAACGGTGTGTTTTTGGCGGGGGTGTGGGGGGAGCAGTGTGGAGACTCTACTGGCATCTAGTGAGTAGAGCGCCCAGGGAAGCTGCTAAACATCCTACAGTGCTGCTCATGTACCTCCACCTAGTCTTTTTTTTTTTTTTTTAATGTTTATACACATTAACTAATATAGGGGGAAATCTTGTAATTTACGAAAACCTTCTCATTAAATACATAAGCCACAGAGACAAAGCTAAACATCCAGCCACTCCCCACCCCCCTTCATCAGCAGTGACACTGTCAGCAGTTTGTGTACATCCTACAGTGCAAAGGAAATTCCTCACAGTGAAGAATATATCATTCTTTTTGAAGTGGACAGACCCCCATCTGGCCTCCCTTTGAGGCTGGTACTCTTCACCCTCAATCGCTTAATATTAACTTCATCGCCCAGGCTGTCTGCGCGACTCATCCCAGGAAATATTTTCTGAGCACCTACTATGTACCAGGCGCTGAGCCTGAAGCTGTTCTGATGCAGAGAGAGTATCTCCCACGGCACAGTCATGAAACATTAGAGCAACAGCTTTGGCCGTGACACACACCAACTCAGGAGCTAAGAAACAAAGGGGGCAAATGGTCTGACTGACAAGAGCGGAAGAAGAAGCATCTGGAAAAGTTGCTTGTAGCAACTGCTCTTTGGGCCCTAGTCACACCTTATTTTTTTATCAGTTGGTTTCCTTGTTTATTGTTAGCACCTCCCTGCACCCCAATCTGTCACAGGTTCTCTTATATCTCTGACTCCTAGCATAGTACCTGGTATACAGCAAGCACTCCCTAAATATGTGCCCTTTGAATGAATGATATTGTCTCATTCAAAAACCCTGTGAGTAGGTATTGCTATTATCTCCATTTTACAGAGAGGAACCTCAAGGCTCAGAGAGGTGAAGTACTTGGCCTAAGGTCACACAGCCAGCAAGGAGCAGAGGGCCAATTAGAATCCAGAGGTGCAGAACCCAAAGTTCTGCTCTTGACACCAGGCTTTAAAGGCAGCCCTGATGGCTTAGTGAGTGAAAGTCATGCAGGGCAGATGGATTCAGGAAAGAAGAAAACTAACTTTTGCAAATCTTTTCTTCAACCTGTGGATTTGAGAAGGTCTGGTTCTTTGGGGCTGGGATCGCTGTGAATCTCCTCCATCATCCCTCCCCAGTAGCTAGTGCATCCCATCCCTTTCTTGCCCCCCGATTCTCCTATTTAATGGTCTTTCTCTCCCCTGCCTGCCTCCCTCTTCCCCATCTCGTCCAGTCCCTTGGGGCTGCCAAAGGTGCCATTCGGTCAGATAATTAAAGTTCCCCTCCTGTTAGCATCTCGCTCCTGAGCCCTTCCAGCAGCTGTTCAGCTGGAGCGGGCCTGGGAGAGCGCACAAAAGCTTTACCAATAATTGTGTCTACAAGCTGCGTGTGCGTGCGTGTGTGTGTGTGTGCGTGCGCACGCATGTACACAGCCAGCATGCGCCTGGCCTCACCCCAGCCCCTTGGGCGGGGGCCATGGATTCATTACAGATTTTTCTTGGCGGTGCTGAGAGGAGGGAGGGGAAGGGGACCAGATGGCAGACAGGCGGGTGGCGGTGGGCCCTGCCTCCTCTTCCTCTCATCAAGCAGATGCCCTAGGAACAAGGGCCCCGGAGGCAGAGGCAGGATTAGAGGGGGAAACACCGTATCAATTAGTGTCAAAGGCCGGGGGACTTGGTGGAGGAGGGGCAGCCAGTTGGCTCTGGCTGGTGGGGGAAGGAGAGAGAGAGAGAGAGAGAGCACTGATGCAGGAGAGGGGACCAGACCAGCCCGCAGCCCACAAGGGGTTAACATGCATCCTCGCGAGGAGCTGGGAGTGAGGACAGAACCACCCTCAGAAATCACCAAGGGCAGCACCGCACTTTCAGGTGGGTAAACTGAGGCCCGGGAGCAGAAGAGGCTCAGCGGGAAGTCTTACAGCCCCTGCACTGCGGCAAGTACTACGATTAGAGTTTTAATATTATTAGATATTAGACAACATTAGATAATATTAGATAATAATAATAGATATTAGATAATATGAATAATACTAAGAACATTAGTAATATTCTTGTCAGTAGTAATATCAAAAATCCTAGCAGCAGTGAAATCGTATGAGCCTCACTGCTGAGCACTTACTTTGTGCCACATACTTGCTGGACAATTTCTTACCTAATCTAATCCCCCCAGTGGCCTGATAAGCTAGATCTTAACAGCCTTGTTTTATGGATGAAGAAATTGAGGCCCAGAGAGGGGAGTGAGGCTGCCCAAAGTCACAAAGCAAATAAAGATGGGGCTGAGATTCTAACACAGAACTGAGCCGAATGAACAGTCAACAAGCACGGCTTGTCTGGACTTGCCCTTGGAGTGAGCTTCGGTCCATGTTGGTTTTGAGGAGCAGCATTCTTAAACCCTCACTTCTTTTACTCTAAAAAACAGAACAGACTTTAAAGTTCCAAGACCAAAATTCAAGTTCAAGCTCTTACTGACAAGCTGTGTGACCTTGGGCAAGTCACTGAGCCTCTCTGAATTTGTTTCCTCCTCTGCTCTGTGAGGTTATCCAACAACGGTGGATAGGAAAATTACTTCTGATTAATGCCTATAATGGAATATTATGCAGGCTTTTAAAAATGACGAGGTGGATGGATACTTACTGACATAGTAAGATACTCGGACTGTATTGTTAAATTAGAAAAAAAAATCTGAAATTAAAAAAATGCCCAATATTATCCCAAGTTGATTAAAACATACAGAGAGAAAGAGTGAGATGAGAAAATGAGAGAGAAAGAGAGAACAAGAGTGAGTTAGTGAGTCCAGAAGGATAAACTCCAAAATGTTTGTAGTGGTTATTCTCTGTGCAGTGATACTTTCTTTTTTTGTATGTAAGTGTTTACAAAAATTAGTATGAATACAAGTGATAATATTAAAAGTTTGCTCTGTCATCAGTCTTGCCCAGTCCTGAGTATTGTGAGGACCAGAGTCTGGCTCTGCAGACTGTAAAGTACCCACACATCTGAGGGATGGTTTGTCTCCTGGGTGTGATAAGATGGGGAGCGGAGTGATACGATGTAGGTCAGGGTCTTGTCTACAGCTCAGTTAGAGACCCAACATCAGTGGGTCAGGTCAAAGTCGTAAAGAACCAGCGTCTGAGGGCTGCTGGGGAGGGAAGGGTTAATATGCAAATCCATAAAGCCGACCCCGGGGTGGCCCGCTTAGGAGACCATCTGCCAGCAGGCCTGCAGCTGCCAATCCAGGCAGGCCCTGCCTTCTCGCAGGCTCCTCCCAGCCCGCACAGCTCGGAGCAGCCCAGATGCCTCTGCCTCGGCCTCTGACTCCAGCCAGGGGATCTGGCCTGGCAGAGTTATCACATCTCTCTCCCCATCCCCAGCAGCCGCACTGGCATCCGAGGCAACAGAGGTTGCCGACTTGCCCACTTAATGGTCTCACGTGACTAGTAGACAATGACGTGGTAGGTCTTCCCATTGTACAGCTGAGGAAACTGAGTCTCAGAGGCAAAGGCGCTTGGCCAAGGATACAGATTCTTGGAGACAGCCCAGGTTCCTGGGGGAAGCGGCGAGCCCCGCCCCATCCTCTGATAGTCTCCCATGGGCAACGACTCCTCCAGGAGCAGTTGAGGGGCCAGGTGAGGCTGATATTCTAGAGCCTGTCACCAAGAGCTTGGGGCGACGGGGCAGGGATGGAGGTGAAGCAGAAGAACACAAGATGGGTGTCTTCAGGAAGCTGGGTTCGAATCCCTGCTCTATCTCCCCACTCTGCCTCATCTGCTGGTCGATCTAGAAAGTCTTATGGGGACTTTCCAACTCTCCCATTTTGGGGAATCCAAGACCTCTGACTACCTCCGGACCCCAGGAAAAAGAAAAAGATGAGCAACTCTTCCTCCCGCCACTGGCACCCACTCTGGAGTCAGATATTGGTCCTGAGAGCCAAACGAGGGGAGAGAAAAGAGTTAACTTGAGGGGCGGGTGGAGAAGGGACAGAATCCTCTCTGGAACCTGCCCACGTGTCAGACTGAACAGCTCCGGACTGACGGCCAAAAGATGCAGAGAGACCCAAAAATTCCCAGAACAGATGGGCCAGCCCTGGCGTGTGGGGGATGAGATGGCCGTCATAATCATAATATCTCAAATTCCTCTGGTGCATTCCGGTTTTCAAAGCTCATTCAAATCCATTATCTTATTGGACTCTCACAACTCTTCTGGACAGTAGATGGCCAGGGGCTACAAGACCCATCTGGCAAGATGAGGCAACTAAACTCAGAGAGGCTAAGAGGTTTGCTCAAGGTCACACAGCTCGTGTGTGGTCAGAACAGTCAAAAAGATAATCAGGTCTCCTGAATCCTAATTCATCCATCAGTGGACCTGTGATTTGATCCCCTCATTTTCTAACTTGGGGGCTTGGAATGATGATATATGTTAGTAATAAAATAGCAACAACAAAAACAGTAATAAAACCAACATGCACTGATCACTTATAACATGATAGGCACTGCTTTAAGCACTTCATACTATCTCATTTAATTTCCACTTTGACCCTGGATGAGGTAGATATTACTATTAGCTCCAACTTAGAGATGGAGGAGACAGACTCACATGAATGAAATCAGTTGCTCAAGGACAAAGTTATACAACACTGCAGCTAAGATTCAAATGTAGATCACCCTGACCCTTCACCACCGCCAGTGGTTCCCAATCATCACTGCAAATTAGAATCACCTAAGAAGAGTTTAAAAAATCACTATGCTCAGATGTCACCTTGAATCAATTAAATAAGGGCGTCCAGACATGGGGTCCAGACATCAGTATTTCTTAAAGATTCCTAGGTGATTCCACTGTGCAGCCCAGTTTGGGAATCACCATACTACACTCTCCCCAGGTACTGTTCCATTGATCATCTCAGAAGAGCTCTGACAGCTGAGTTTCTCTGTTTCCCTACCTGTAAAATGGAGCCCCTTTAGCTTTGTTGACTAGGACCCATCCTCTCCAGGCTCGGGGCAGGAAAGTGTCAAGGCCCCAGAACTTTGAGCTGAGAGCTCTAGCTGCTCCCCCAGAGTCAGCTAGAGCGTGGGAACCCTATACCCACTTGACCCTGTTGTAAAACTTTCATGATGTTTATTTCAAATCAGGCTTTTGTGCAACTGCAAACACTGGAATCTGTAGCAACAGGGACTGTGATGCTGCTAGCCGCATTCTTCACCTTCTCTGGGCAAACCCGTTCGGTGTCCCCCCAAAATATAGTGAAATCATAATGGAGGGGGAGCCTGGGGCACCGCCAAGGGAACAAAGGAAAACAGATCCTGGAAGAAGGGGCTGTGGCTTGCTGGAAACTGGGACAGTGGTTTTGCTTTGTTTTGTTTTTCCCAGACTCTGGAAATCATCTTCACTCCTGCCTTTGAAATCATCCCCCGGTGCCTCCTCAGAAGGAAGCAAAGTGCCTTCTCTGTGCCTGCTCTCCTTTCTGAGTCTGGGGGAGCAAAGTGTAGAGGGAAGGTGGTCTCTTCCCTGGGTTCAAGTCCTGGCTGTTGGCTAACTTGTTGCACAGGCTTGGACCGGCCGCTGGCACGCTCCAGCCAACTTCCCTGCCTGTAAATAAGGAGACTGGAGCCCCTCCTGACCTTGACCTACCTAGTTCTGTCATCAGATCTGGCAACCATAGGATGGATAACAGAGAAACTCAGATGCATGTAGAAATGCAAAGAAAATCAGGCCTCCTCGAGAGCTCTCTGCTCCACCCCCCCTTGCCCTCACCAGGAGAAGGAGCCATGGGAAGCTGTGGTGCTTTCCTGACCCCCTTGGAACTCGCAGTCCTGGTCCACAAATGCATTGGGCTCAAAGCCGGGAGTTCCACGATTGTGAAGTCTAGGATCAAATGTCCTGATGAACAATGTCCCAGAGGAGGCGGGAGTGACCCCATCGGGCTCAGCAGATGACAGGTCTTGGACCCATGGAACTTAAGAACCATGGGATCCTATGGTCTCAGAATCTCAGAACCAGGGGCATAACCAGGTGTGTGGGGCCCGAAGCTTACACAGTTGGGGGCCTTCTTTAAAAACACAGCCTGAACCACTTCTATCATACTTTACACTCTAGACTTTTTGGTTGTATATTCTGACTGCCTCATCATATGACAATTTTGTAATATCGTCAACTACAGAGAGAATAGGAAGGTAATTCTGCATTTTTTCTGTGTTGGTTGTTTAGGAGCACTTGGAGACCATGTGGTTGAGAGGTCCAAAGGTCCCAAAGAGATGTGAAAGTGAAAGGAGTCCACGGCAGTGACCGACGTCAGGCCGTCTGGCAAGCCTGAAAGGGGCTTGTGAGGACAGGGGTGTTCCAGGGTCCCTGTGGTCTTTCTCCTGCCCGTGAAGAGGGCTTCCTTTTGAAGCTGTGCTAGGAGCGGTATCTGAGCCGCACTGAGCTCTTCATGCATAGAAGACAGCGCATTTTCAGTTGGTTATCTCCCCTCAAAACTTCTACCAGCTCTCCTACTTAACAATCCCACACCCTTGGGGGAAAACAGGAACAGAAAATATATGCAAAATGGCCCTCCATTTTGATAGAGGTATACGCAGCTGCTGACTTCAATCTTTTTGCAGCAGCTCCCTGAGAGAATCAAGAATCAAGGATGCCACAGAAGCCTGGGGACTGGGGCTCAGGACACACCGGAGACGATGAAGGTACGGAGCTCGGAGGTTTAGGACTTGGATTGGACGCTGCTGTTGGGGGGGAAGGGAAGACAGGGAAATGCAGGCCAAGTCACAGGGTTCAATCTACTCACCCCTGGCCCTGGATCCCAGGCTGTACAGCAAGGCTAGCAAAGCCTTCCCACAACTCCCCTCCTGCCCGGGACCCTGAGACGATGGGTAGCAATGCGGTACAGTGAGTCCAATCCCGATTCACCCTTTACTCGCTGTGTGACCCTCCTCTGATCTCCGGGCTTCTCAAGTGTCGGACGAGCACGATGAAAATGTACCCGCCTATAGAAGCAGTACAATTCACACACCGCTCTCAGCACAGTGCCTGGCACTGGGATAAACACTCAGCAAATGCTGGGCGTTACGATTCCTGTGCAGCTTGGCCCTTCTCGCCACCAGAGCCCGAGAAGAGACCCCTCCCTTGCCCCTGATCCCAGGGAAGGGCTGAGACTGGCCCTCCTAATATCATATGCTAGCCCTGCACCGGTTATAGCATCTAGGGTAACTGAGAAACAGAATTGTGCCTCTTGCAGCCCTAATTGGTATGGAAGCAAGGCTCTATACGGGAAAGGAAAGCTTCCTGGCAAGACCCAAATAAAAATAATATGGTCCTTTACACCTGCCTACTGACTAGGTTTGCCCCATGAATGGGATACAGATCAGACCCTCTCAGTCAACTGAGTTTCCGTCCTTTCCCAACGGGCCAATCAGACCCCAATTTTCTGACAACTCTGGTGTCCTTTCTGAGAATGTCTAAGAATTCTGGGAGAATAAATCCATCCCATGTCATAACTCTGCTCCTGGAGAGCAGAGACTTTATCCAGTTCATTGTCACAACCCAAGCATCCAGCACCAGGTCTGGCACCTAAAACACACCCGATAAATATGTTACTGAATGTGAGAGTGAATAAATGGAACATGAAATTTTCAAAGGAAAAAACCATCAAGGGAGATTACTTCCCAAAGATCAAAGAGAAACTTTCTGACAGTTGAGTATTTTTCCTTGTTTTCTTTTTTGTAGCCACATTTAATAAGCATTAATGGCAGTCGAGGCACTGACCTAATCACTTTGTCTATCACTGCATTTAATTCTCCCAACAACACTCTGAAAGTTGCTCTTGACATAGGCAGTGTGGTCTGATGGTAAGGAATACAGGCTAGGGCTTCCCTGGTGGCGCAGTGGTTGAGAGTCCGCCTGCCGATGCAGGGGACACAGGTTCGTGCCCCGGTCCGGGAAGATCCCACATGCCGCGGAGCGGTTGGGCCCGTGAGCCATGGCCGCTGAGCCTGCGCATCCCGAGCCTGTGCTCCGCAACGGGAGAGGCCACAACAGTGAGAGGCCCGCGTACCGCAAAAAAAAAAAAAAAAAAAAAAAAAAAAATCAAGAATACAGGCTTTACAAAAATCGGGACGGCCCTCTATTACCAAATACCACTTTTGCGACATGCGTTGCTCTTGCCGTAGTTCTGGCACCTTATCGTTTTATTAAGGACCTTGTGTTTTTTACCAACTTATTACTTGAAATGATAATACAGCCTGTCTGTTTGCTGTTTCAAGACTGTGATATATTTTTCCTAGTGGTTTGGTTTTAAAAACACATAAGACTTAATTTTTCTTCAAAAAAAAAAGAATACAGGCTTTAGAATTAGACCCGTGTTCAAATCCTAGCTTCAGCTGCTTCTAGCTGTGTGCTCTTGGATCAATTACTTCTCTCCTTGAGGCTTTCCTTGTCTAGAAGGTGGGAATGACAATATATACCTGATGGAGTTAATTTATTTAAAATGTTAATGCATGTGAAGACTTTAGCACAGTGCCTGGATCACAGGAAATGCTCAAGAAATAGTGACTGTTATTCTTCCGGCCCTCTTCCTCTTACATGGAGAAAGAGCTTATCAGAGAGGCCACAGATGCTCACCGCAGGATGTGATTCCAGGAATGAAAGGCATTTCCTGTGTATGGGAGAGGATGGCACCGAATTCCCTCCCCTTTCCACCCAGACCTGCTACTAGATTGCCTTTCTAGTTCTCTTAGCACCTAGGACGGACCCTGTAACTAGCCTTTACCAATGGAATATACACAGGAGTAGTGGGTCACTTCAAGGCGGACGCAGTTAAAAGCAGGTGTGACCTCTCCACTTTGGTTCACTTTCCTCGTCTTCCAGCTGGATCATGCCACATAGCACAGAAGGCACGTTACGGAGGTGGGTCCCTATACGGCTACATGAAGCAAAGCCCTCCTCCAACCCATTTAGGACTAAGATACAAACAAGAAACGACTGGTTCACGTGAAGCCACTGAGATCCCACGTAGCTGCTACCTCTTGCCTACCCTAACCACACTATTTTTATTTAATGACGTTCTTGTAATATCCAAGATGACATCTATTCTACTTATTCTTCAGGTCTAATGGTATAAGCAGCCAGCAGATGTGCTCTCATGGTGAGAGATTATGTTCCTTGGAGAGAAAGAGCACTGGGAATCGATTCCAGTGGTCTGAGGGATTCCTAAGAAAGAACATGAGATGTGAAAGGAAGTCCCGTGTCTCCAGCGGCCCTGCCTTCCAGGTTCCCCCACTGGGCAACAACCCCATGACTACGGAGAGTGCTAAGCTTCCACTTAGGTTAGGTTCTGGCAGAATGTCTTCATCTCCAGCTGTTTCTTTTTTTTTTTAATTTTTATTTATTTTTGGCTGTGTTGGGTCTTCGTTGCTGCACGCGGGCTTTCTCTAGTTGCGGTCAGCGGGGGCTACTTTTCGTTGCGGTGCGCGGGCTTCTCATTGCGGTGGCTTCTCTTGTTGCAGAGCATGGGCTCTAGGCGCACAGGCTTCAATAGTTGTTGCATGAGGGCTCAGTAGTTGTGGCTCATGGGCTCTAGAGAGCAGGCTCAGTAGTTGTGGCACACGGGCTTAGCTGCTCTGCGGCACGTGGGATCTTCCCGGACCAGGGATCGAACCCGTGTCCCCCGCCTTGGCAGGTGTATTCTTAACCACTGAGCCACCAGGAAAGCCCCTCTAGCTGTTTCTTGAGAAAACTCAGAACAGCCCAAGGATAGGACTGTCCATGGCTAGATGACTTGTAATCACAAAATCTAGGTTCCAATGGTAAGTGTACTTTCTGTGTTCTCTTTGCCTCTCTTTTCCCAGAGATTTCTCTCGCACCTAGAAACAGTTTAACCCAATCCTGGCTAAAGCTCTGGTCTGGCTTTGCCCAAATGGTGACCAACACCACTATGGACTTTAATACAGGACCAGTCACTGGAAACACAAGGTCCACTGGAGTGAAATATATTGGAGATCCCATGGCGCCTGGGTCCAAGTCCCTTCCTTTCCCGTGACTAGCTGTGCAGGGGTGAGGAGAGGATCCTAGGAGTAGGTGGCGCTCCTCCTTAGCTACAGGTGACCACGCCAACTCCCGCCGGTCACCTGCCAATTGTTCATTCCCATCCTTAAAGAGAACCAGCAAGAAAAGTATCTGCTCACTCCTATAAAATGGTAGACTCCCAGGTGTGCATCTGGGTGCTTCTTTGGTGTGCCAGATGTGCTAGGCTCCTTTCTAATTTATCATCTCCAATGCTCACAGTAACCTTGGAAGAAAGTTATTTCCCCCAGTTTAGAGGTGATAAAATTGGGGCTTGGGGTAGTGAAATATGGTACCATGCTGGGGTTACTTGGCTGTGCTATTCAAAGTATCACACGCCACACATAGTGTACAAAGTACAGTCTGAGCAGAGCAGAAAGTACCTTCCAAACTCCCGGCACCATTTTTGATGTGTCAAAGGATGTGAAGAAAAAGGATACCTGCTCCACCCACCTTATAGAATTAAAGCACTAGAGCACAGCTCAAGGGCACAAATATACACAAAGTATTTGAAAAATGTAAAACACTATATAAATGCAAATTATTAATTAATAGGCTAATTAATTGATTGACAAGGAGTTTGTATAACATGGAGGTTAAGCGCGTGGGCTCTGGAATCAGATAGGACTGGGTTTGAAGAAGTTTTGACCTCCCTGAATCTCAGTTTCCTCTTCCTCGAAATAGAGATAAGAATATTTCCCGTCTCATAGGGCACTGTGAAGCTTTAATGAGTCAGTATACACGAAATGTTTAGTATAATGTCTGACTCACACTGCTACTATTTTTACAGATAACTCTATTAGTCTCAGTTTTTTCTTCTGTGAAATGGAAAAAAATAATTCGACCCATCGCATGGTGCTTTCATAATTTGAAACTCTTTTAAGAATACAGTATGCCAGGGTTTCCCTGGTGGTGCAGCGGTTGAGAGTCCGCCTGCCGATGCAGGGGACATGGGTTCGTGCCCCGGTCCGGGAAGATCCCACATGCCGCAGAGCGGCTGGGCCCGTGAGCCATGGCCGCTGAGCCTGCGCATCCGGAGCCTGTGCTCCACAACGGGAGAGGCCACAACAGTGAGAGGCCCGCGTACCACAAAAAAAAAAAAAAAAAAAAGAATGCAGTATGCCAATTCTGATGATAAATCACCCCCAAACTGAACAGAGGCTGGACACAGCTGGGAAAAGATGTGGCGGGAGAAGACTGGCATCCCTGAGGCCAGCCCTCCCTGCTGCATCCCCACCCCCGCCTTGCTGCACAGCAACTCAGGCGCTCTAGGCAAGACGAAGCTGGCTTTCATCGCCCTGGCTCTGAGTTCCGGAGCCCCAGCAGCAGATCTGGCTCCTGCAGCCTCCCAGCATCCTGCTGGGAGAACACAAAGCCAGAAATGGCTCCCTTGGTGCAGGACACCCCTTCTCCCCCTCGCCCTGCTTCAGTGCCCTGACTGGCCTGAGGAGATGGTGAAATGTGTCTGCTTGGCCTGGCATACTGTGGATCAGCAGTGGGCAGGCTGGTCCTTGAGCCCCGTCTCCATCCAGATTGTCTGGTCTTCTGAATCTCTCCCGGTAGCCAACTCCTCTAGAACTCGCTGATTCAACAAATACTTACTGTGTACCTAGTTTGTGCAAAGCACTGAACTAGATACTTTCCCATTACAAGCGCAGCCCAATCTCTTCGTTCTCTAAACCACCTCTCCCGAGGTATATAACACAATGCCTGTTCACAGCTCTAAGTAAATATGGATTGGGTAGCAGTTGTGTCCTGGGTCCTGTGCTAGTGGCTGGGTATATGGAGATAAACAAGACAAAGCCCTCTGGCCAGATACATACATTCAGGCACTAACTAACAGGTTCCGGGATTGCTCTTCTATTGACATTTCTATTCATCAACCTAATGGTTTATGTATTTAACAGTAGTTATCAGAGCTGGTTAGCCACTGTCTAGCTTCTTTAGCCTTGGGCAAGTGACCTTCCCTTTGTGAGGTTCTGTTTTCTTATCTGTTTAATGGGGGGAGGGGGTGTTTTGTGATGAGCATTAATTGAAACAATGAATGTAAAAAGCATAGCACCAACAGCAAGGATACTACTTGATCTGATCCTTCCCAAAGCTGTAGCATTCCCTTCCTGGGCAAGATAAATATATAGCATGCATACTGCGACCTTCCTTTCTTGCACCAAGGACAGACATCACTAATGAATCAAAGCATTCTTTGTTACTCATCTCAGATGTAGCCCCAGAAGCCTTCTCAGCACAGTGATTCGGGCACATACTACTAATTGATTGAAGCTGTTGACATCCTCTATGGAACTTTTGTTGTTGTTGTTGTTGTACGCGGGCCTCTCACTGTTGTGGCCTCTCCCGTTGCGGAGCACAGGCTCCAGACGCGCAGGCTCAGCGGCCATGGCTCACGGGCCCAGCCGCTCCACGGTATGTGGGATCTTCCCGGACTGGGGCACGAACCCGCGTCCCCTGCATCGGCAGGCAGACTCTCAACCACTGCGCCACCAGGGAAGCCCCTATGGAACTTTTTTTTTGCCATCCTGCCCTTACTTCACTCAGTTGCATAGGTCTGTAGTTTAGCTGACACTCCAATGAATATCTCTTTCCTCCCTGAACTTTACTCTTGGGTCTTGAGTGTAACCTCCTTAGAGACTGAACTACATGGGCATAGGCCCAGATGCATGCAGGTGGTGCCCATTATATGTATGTATTGACTGATGTGCCTCTGATCAGCAAATGTGGCTCCCATTCTGCTGACTTGTTGAATGAACTTGGGCAAGTCAGTTCTCATCTCTGGACAATTTTGATATTATTTTCTCAAAGGTAGTGTGTTAGTAGAACAGAGTGGTTAAAATCTTGACTGCTGGGGTCTTACAAGCTTGGGTTTGAATCCTGGATCCACTTCCTAGCTGTGTTACCTTGGAGAAGTCACATAACGTTTCTGAACTTCAGCTTCCTCATCTGTTAACTGGAGATGTCTTAATAGTACCCACCTCAAAAGCGTAAAGGTAATACTGCATGGAAATGGGATACTGTTTTGAGATCCTGATCTACTTGGTTTTTTTCTCCCTGTATTTTCCCCTTTTCTTTTTTACCATTTAAGCAGATCATGGGTTCTACCCTCCTTGCCTCGGGGGAGGCATGTGTCAGGGCTGAAAACAGGAAGAATATGAGAGTGTTTTTAGCTTTTGCTTTTTGGAAAACTCAAAGCCTTTAGGGGAAGAGGATTTACAGACCTAAGGAGAGAGTCCTGAAGAAACACAAAGGAAGAAAGATTTCTCCAGAGCAGAAAGAGATTGCCTCTGCTGGGGAGTGGAGAGGAGAGAAGATGGGAGGGGAAGGGAGAGGAGGAGAGGGGAGGAGGGAGAGGTCTGTAAGACCAGAAAAGTCCCATGTGGGCAGAAATGATGGGTGTCTCCATGGTAATATGTGTGAATTGATGGTCAAGCTGGGCAACCTTGGGCAAGTAAAATAACCTCTCTGGACCCGTGTTCTTACAATGTAAGGCTGTCTTTAATCACCCTACAATTTAGTGCAAGGAAATGGGACATCCTTGTGCTTAACAAGTATCTATTCTCCCACGCTCTTCCTCAACACCAATGATTCCACTTGCGATCCTCTGCATTGCCATGTTTGGGTTTAGCTCTGGGCAAGAAAACACATGGTTAACTACCAATATCTCTTGTGTCCTTGTCTTGAAGGGTTGTCCCTCTTCATGGATGGTTCGATAATCCTCTTGTTGGGCATGAAAGGCAATTCCCACTGGCGGACTCTCCTTCTGAGTAACTGCCCCGTGTGAAAAAGGACCACCACTACCCCCAGGCAACCCCTCACCCAGCCCCATGAGGTCAGCCTCCCTGCTGGGCAGGCCCTTCCCTCTCTGCTGGAGCCCAGTCTTTGCGGAAGCTTCCACTGAAGTGATCATCTAGAAACTTGAAAGCAGGAGAAAGCTAGGCCTCACCAGTGACATTCCCCATATCGTGCCTGTGGGGAAGCAAGAGTTGGGTAGGAGAGAAGACTGGCAGCAAGTACATCTTGAGTTAGTTATAACCCTAACTCTGACCCTTACAAGGTGGTAACCTTGGCCAAGTTGCTTAAAGCCTCTAAGTCTCACTTCCACCATCAGCAAAATGGGGACAGTGCTATCTACTGCATAGGACTGGGGGTGAATTCGGTGAAGTGACACCTACAAATGGCCCAGCGTAGAGCTTAGTTTATAAGCAGCAATATCTAAAATTGCACGGCATTACGACTAACTCGCTGATCTCTGGCCAGTCGCTTTACCTGTTCAGACCTTAACTCTCTTTTCGACAAAATTAACTCCTGCCATGCCTGCTAATTGCTAGTTATTAATAGACATGCCTCTCCTACTAGAATGTGAGCAACTTGAGATATCTTTATTCATGACTATGCTTTGCATATAGTAGAAGCTCAGTGCTGGGTGAAGGTATGAATGGATAATCAGAAGGGATTTCAGATGTGAAATCCCCTTGCACGAGTTTTAACAAAGGATCATCGCAATTGTGATTCTTTGTTTCTGACAAGAATGAGTAAGTACAATCATTTAAATCTCGATAGCAAAAGGCCTCAGAGAAAAACCAACAAACGTAAAGTGCCTAAATTCCTTGGGACCACAATGTTTTAGGTGTCTTACAAAGAACTAAGATTGGGAGAACAAGTTCAACCGGGCTTTATGCCTGTAAGGTCTTAGAAAATAAATGATCTGAGCTGCCATTTCTTATCATCTGTTAAATGAAATCAATAAACCTTACTTTACCATAAATATAGGGAAATGGTAAAGAAAGGCACAAAGTAGATGCTCAATAAATGTTGGTTGGTTGGTTGATTGATTGGTTGGTTGAATGAATGGATGGATGGATGGGAGAAGAAAATATCTGGAAAAAGGATGAAGGGACAAATAGCTGGAGAATAGATGAAGGGATGGATGAAATAATGAATAAATAAACGAATGGTTCCTTGATCAATAGATGGGTGGAGGGTAGATGGATGGATGGAGGGATGGATGAGTGACTACGTAGTGGATGGATAAATAAATGAATAGAGGAATAGATGATGAGTTAATGGATGGATGGGTGGATGTGTCGGTCAAGTTCGTAGCAAGTGTGAAGTACCGTGCCTATGAAGAATGACCGTGACTGCATAATAGATGCACCTAAATGGGTCAGCTTGGGGTAGGTGTTGCAATTAGAAGCCCCAAATTTCTCACTCAAGAAACACTTATTCTCCCTGTTTCTCTCCCTCCCTTCCCTAGGGAAACTTGCTTCCAGGAAAGCTGCTCATTAATGTAGCATCAAACTCCTTCAGTGAGTTTGTTCACCTGAAAATAAAACTGGGCAGTACTAGTGGACATATGTCTTGAACTATGTTCTCTCTCACGCATCACTGTGGCACTGGGATGGAGCAACGTAAACAGCTTGTCAAGAACTTCCTCGTTTCCCTATGGTGCTCCTAATTTTTCTGATCTTTCCTTCCTACACCAGGAGATTGGCAGAGCAGGCATTCCCAACAAGAGCTAGTAAGAGTTACCAGCACAGGATTCAAATCGCATCTCTGACATCACCTAGCTGTGTGAGCTTAGACAAGTTACTTACCTTTCTGATCCCAAATTTTCCCATCTACAAAATGGAAATTGTCATAATATCTAACTACCTTAAAAAATGGTTCAGTGGATTAAGTGATATACTGCAGATAAAGCATTTTGCTCAGTGATTGGCATGTAGTAAGTACTCAGAAACTATGATTAGGAACTATTACTAAAACTTTGACAGGTGAAGAAGTTGAAACACTGACATTCATGAGGTCACTGAGGCAGAGAAGTAAACCCTGGGAGTCAGAAGACCTGGGTTCTGATTCACTATTTATCTTTGGGCAGGTAAGTACCTTTTCCTCTCTGAGCCTTTCTTTCTCTACCTGTGTAATAGGGAATGGAACCCATGAGCTCGGAGATTTAGGGGTATAATCGCAGTGTCTTTTCGCCCTCCCCCTCTACCAAACTGACTCTCTTTTGAACATGAACCTTAATGTCCAAGGGCAATCACTCCTAACAGGTAAAACCAGGAATCAGCAACTATTCAAGTTAGAGACTTTTGTCACCCTGATGCAGATGAGGCTCAGGGTAGCAAAGTGACTTGCACAAAATCACACAGCTAATAGACGGTGGGATAGGATTCCAGCCCAAGCTTATCAACCACAGAGCCAGAACTCATCCAACTATGCAACCCCTTTCCCTTGGCATGTGTCATAGCCGCGTTTGCTTGGTGAATGGGAGGTGATGCCTCCCTGAGGGCTGGATGAGCAGGGTGGCTGGAGGAGTATGCTGAGCACCCAGAATTTCCACGGAGAGGGAAGGCAACGGGGTCTTTTGGACCAGAGTGGGGACAGCGAACACCAGCTGGCTGTGACGGCACCTAGCCCAAGTGACAAGACGGCAAACATCAAAAACACCTAGGAGCACTTAGACCAGTCCCCAGTTCCTGCATTCAAACTATCACTGGGGATAGACTGAGAGTTGATTTGCTAAAGGGCCATAAATGCTATAGGTCCAGGGTGGAACAGCCAGTGGTTTGGGGTGCGGATGAGTACAGGCAGTGGATGGCAATCATATTAGCTCTTTTCCTCTCCCCTGGAACCCACTGATGCTCTACAAGGAACCCACTGTCTCTGGCATTAATTGCTTGTGAGGCCTTAGGCAAGTTACTTAACTACTCTGGGCTGGATTCCTTCCATAAAAGGAAGTTAGGGAGGGCGGGATGAAGAGACTCTTAAGGCCACCCCTAACTCTCTTAGTGGCAAGATGTCCTTTCTTGGGGGAGCGGGGTGGTCACACATAACCACCCCCATGGAAGGAAGGTTTCCAGACGCATGCTCCTCCCACTGTAGTTTGGGGCCTGTTTCCCCTCAATCAGGCCCCTGCAATGATGGGGTAAATTTCTTCCTAAGGCTCCTGAGCTCTGAGTCCCCCTTGCTGTTTTGGGGTCCTACTCCAATGTGTCCCTCCTCCCTTGGCCATTAAAAGGGATGTCACTCTAAGGGATGTCTCCACTTACGAAAAGGAGCATACACAGGGGGCAGCTGTGTGAGGCATGAGGCTGGTACACTTAGTGTAGAGAAAGAAGGGGGCTTCAATGGGGGTAACACTGGCAATGCAGGCTGGTCAATGACCAGAGGTGGTCACACCTTTCCTCCACTTGCCTGGTGGATCCATGCTCAGTGCACAAGCTCCTGGGGTCACACATTTTGTCTGCAGTGGGATGGGGACACTGCACTTGGAGTCAAGAGACCCGGGGTTTATTCTGGGTCTTTATAAGACCTTAAGCCTCAGTTTCTTCTTCTGCAAAATGGACATAAAACTGGCACTTAACTGTTGTGAGAATCAAATGAGGTCAACAGTAATAGTTAAACCACCACCACCACCACCACAATAATGTATCACGATTTCATGGTGTGACTTTTGGCAAGTCACTTCATATCTCTGAGCCTCATTTGTCCTATTTGTAAAATGGGAATACACTAATTTTTCTGCTTTCTTCTCCAAGGAACTCTGAGCAGTGTGGTGTCTTAGAACTGGGTGTCAGGTGGCCCGTATGTCAGCTATACTTTGGGCGTTAACATTCTGATGCTCCACAAAGTGCCCTGTGGACTCTCTGTGCCCCTGTCTCCCCATCTATAAAATAAAGAGGCTGTGTTCGAGTCCCTCCAATGTCCCCTCTGGCCCTCCCGTTCTGACTGCCGACTAAATGCCCCAGTGAGCTGACACTGGCTAATAAGGAGCTGATCACTGGGATGTGCTATTGTGGTGATGGTTTCCGGCTAGAAAAAACCGTCCACACAGTAAAGAGTTGCCCTGAGCCTACCTACCCTCTATGGGAGTGGGCTGGGCCCCAGAATCACCTGCCGCCTGGCCTTGGAAGGGCGGCTGGCCAGAGAAAAGCCTCCTTAGTGGCTGAAAGCTCTGAAATATGATCCCAGGAACAGCCAGGCTGAGTACAGATGGACATCTCATCAGGATCCCCAGACCAGGCT